>NC_134017.1:34826236-34833736 GCF_040712315.1 Castanea sativa
CCTCTATTTATAGAGGCTGGCTGGGGTATTCAAAAATTTAGCTAGATGATCAAAATACGAACTGGGATGCGTCCTTAAATCTAAAAAATCGAGAAGGATGTGTTTTAACCTAATCCAAGTGTCCTCGGGCCAGGGCCTGAGTTTGTGCCAATCGGCATATCAAAAGTGCTGAATGCCAGACCTATATTTGAGTTCTAGTCCATTTTGGACTCTTTTTTTGAGATTTTTTTAGCCGGGACTTGCACTTAGACGCATTTTTAATCCACATTCTAAAAATTAAACTATTTTTCCAATAATTCAGGTCTTTTCAACAATAATTATCTTGTAGATAAATACTCCAAAAGGTCTTGATTATCCTCAATTTTATCATTATCCACTTATCCTCTTTATTCCCATGCAAACAAGCCCATTTTTGACACTCACTAACAACCAATCACAAAATTATTTAATTAATTCTAATTGTCTAGCCAATCAGAATTAATTTAAATTAATCATGTGTGGTTGATTCTACCTAAACACAATACATGTTGACCATGTAAACTTGATCATGTGATATCTTTCAATCTGATGGTCCGATTTGGAAATCGGGCATACCATCGTGATTTTTAGAATCTCAAGATCATTTTTATGATATACAATGAACAAATTAATGCATGTAATGCAATCATGAATTTTGATTATATAAATGGTCATTCTAGTCATCTTCCTTGATTAAATCATGGGTGCAAAATCGAGTGTCTACACCCATGTCCAAGGTGAATGTATGATTGTATGGCCAAGACATATGGTTAGAGGATGAGGCAACCCTCACCCCTTGAATGGGTGAAGCTAGCTGGAGAGTGACGGGGTCTGCCATGGAAGTAACTATCGGGGGCGTCTATTCTACTACTGAGATGTCAATTTGACTGTTAGGGCAATTAGTCACCTTTGGCCTTTTCCACCTATGCTTGGTAGGAGCAACCATAAATGCGGCCATGGAGGGTTTTTTTGGACATGCCCTGTAGTAGCACAAGGTGCAGCGACAAAGTAAATCACCTGAAGATCTCTTTTTTGGACCATATTCTTGTTCGTTTCTTTCTCTTTTGGATCGTTCACAAGAACGTGATGATACTCAACTCAGAAAACAAGCTCGGCTAAACCGTCTGTGAATGGGGGTAGAGAAGTGTCCTTTCTCGTACGAGGACCCAATTTTCGAGCTTCTTTCTTCGAGATGTCCAACAAGAACCCTAGTAACCGAACGTTAATGTAGAAAAGGGGAGGGCGTTTGGCTCTAAGCGCTTCCCCTAGAACTTGAAAGCCTAGGTAAGAGGGGGAGTAACCGAGGACGAGGTGCGAAGCTCAAAGCTACTAGTTAGAGTGAATGTATATCTCTAATCGGAGGAGCCTATTCAAATCGTGAACTTCAACAAAATTGGTGTTCGGGTTCGTGTACCTAGAGTCTATAAAATAACAAGCCAAGGACTACCGACTTGCCTTCCTTAGGGAGGTCGGGCAAGTGAGCTCCCCAGCAAGCCAGTTCCCACTCATTTTCATAAATTCCCCTTGGGAATTCTTGTTGGAATTAGGAAGACAAGAAATTAGCCTAACTTGACTATTCCCGACCTTGAAGTAGTAGCCTTTGCCAAGACTACTGCAGCAACAGTAAATGAAATTTATGTTGTGTTGGGTAAGGATTAGGCCGAATTGCCTATTTAGCCGACTTACGTAGTCGACCACACGATAAAAGTTTGGGTGACACTAGTTGGGACTAAGCCCATAAAACCTAAAGGTCCTTAGTAAAAGCAGATCTAAAGGAAACCTAACCCCTCCCTCTATTACAACCATTAACGGGATAAATATCACCTAGGTACCCTCTGGAAGACTATGTTCCCTTAGGGATAGTGCTCAATGAGTCCTGAGGAATGTTGTACCTAGCCTTAAAGGCTAGGACGACATCGTCAATATCAACTAGCTAGAAATGGAGGAATTATAGGAGAAAGAGGTCAGGATAATTATAGGTGGGGCAGATGTTCTCGGGAAGAAGAAAGATTGAACAAAGAAGAAAGACTATGTTCCCTTGGGGATAGTGCTCAATAAGTCCTGAGGAATGTTGTACCTAGCCTTAAAGGCCAGGACGACATCATCAATATCAACTAGCCAAGAATGGAGGAATTATAGGAGAAAGAGGTCAAGATAATTATAGGTGGGTCAGACATTCTCGGGAAGAAGAAAGATTGAACAAAGGAAGGGGAGGGAGCTCTAAAATAACTAGTGGGAGGAATTTATGGAGAAACTAGAAGAGATGGATTCGGGAGCCACATAAAGTATATATAGGGAAGGGAATGAATGCATTGGGCGGGAAAATTGTCGCCCATGCCACCCCTCGATCTCTGTGTGCCTCGAGAGCCCAACGGATAGACAATCATGGTCGTTGATTGCATGCTAAGTAACAAGGCTCTCAAATTCAGCGCATTTATTACCTGATGTTTGATGTCACCAAGGCATGACGGTTACACAAACACGTCCCCCGATGTGACGAAGACGTGACCACGATCCCACCATCATGATCTGAAATCAGGATCGTGGGAGTCTATTGTAGGTAGGCTAAAAAAACTGGGCCCATCCCCCAGAACAACTTAGAACCTTTTGGGGTGGCCTCAGTGATGAGAATCAACAAGCATTCAAGGATCCATTGCATGTTTCAATTGGGCCTATTACAAGAGCAAGATCCAAGAAGATCCAAGAAGCACTTAATGGGCTGATTCAAGAGATTTGGGCTGATTCTAACGCAAGATATTCCAAGCTTGGCCCAAAGGAAGATGAAAGTGTAGTAAATTTAATTCAAGCTATTTAGGGCTGATCTGACTTAATTGGGAGTGATTTATGGCATGAATTATTGGCTGATTGACTTTCCAGCTCTATATCAATTAAGGCAGATTTTTTCCTATTTTGGATCTGCTAATTTCAGACCAAATCAACTTTTATTTAGGGCTTTATAATTTAGTATATTTTTTAGGTATTTTCGTTGTTTTTAGGTGCATTTAATGCTTTTTAGGTCAAATTTGATTCCTGATATGGTAAGGTATCAATTAGGAGTTATTTTAGAATATATTTTCTTGTCTGTCAAGTTTTATGGAGCCCTTAAATAGGCTCTGAAGTTTGTAAACGTTTTTCAGAATATTATTGAATAAAATTCAGAAAAGGTGAGTCTTTGCTCTCTTTTGGTTCTTCAAGAACTGTGAACTTATCAGGGATTCTTCCTTGTGGCGTTCAAACTTTATACCTTTGGTTCGTGATTCTTTATAATCATTAGGTCAAGGTCAACTTATACCTTTGGTTTGCGTTTCGATTATAAACGTTGGGTCAGGGTTTCTATCATAAATCTGAATTTTAGCTTTCCTGGGTAAATATTCCAATATTTTTGTTGGGTCTCAAAGTGTGTCGATTGAGGTTCGCATCATTTCGTATCAGAGCACAGGTTCTAAAATCAGTTTTCTATCCCTTTATCTTTTGTTTCCTAGTATCATCCTATCCTGTTTCTTTTGTGTTCTTCATTCATTGTTCTTCATTCATCGTTCTTTTTTTTTTTTTTTTTTGAAGTGCACTAGGTTAAAATCGTGCACCTAGTTCATTAAAAAAAAAATATATATATATATATATATATATTTTTTGTTTGTAGTTTCAGTTCTCTCAGACCAAAATATTGTTTTCTTTTGTCTTCTTCCTTTGATTTGGTATTTCTGTCATATTTTCTTGCCATTGGTATTTGTTTTAACACTACAAGTTGAATTTCTTGATCAAGTTTACTAGTTCATTGCAGAACTGAAAAGGCGAAGCTACGAGTGGAAAAAGGCAAGAGAGTGTGAGACTAATATCGGGAAATAGCCAATTTAAGAGTGAAACACGAGTGGGAGTGACATAATTTGAGTGCAAACACGTGAGGGAGTGTTGTGAGGAATTATTTCTAACAATTCTTTGTTGTTTCAAAAGTATGTCTTTCAGGTGTGAAACATCAAATAGGGAAGGAGAGGAGGAGTCGTCCATCATTTTGCAGGCTATGCAACAACAATTTGAACGCATGAACGTGGTGTTTAATGAGATTCGGGATCGGATAGAGAGGCAAGACACTGTTATTGCTACTTTGCGTGAGGGGCGTCGTCAAAGAGGCCCTAATGCAAGAAGGCAAGAAAGGCGTTCTCACATGAATGATTCTGATGACTACCACGAGGATGAGTTTAATGATGAAGGAGATCAAGCTTCACTGAACAATGAAAGCAGGTTTGTGCCAAGGAGAGAAAGGCGTGGTGGAGGTTTCTGAAGAGATCCAAGATGGCAAGATGGGACTGACAGGAACCTAGGAAACATAAAAATGAAGATACCCACATTCCAAGGGAAAAATGATCCAGAAGCATACTTGGAGTGGGAGAAGAAGGTGGAGTTAATCTTTGAGTGCCACAACTACTCCGAGGAGAAACAGGTAAAACTCGCTGTCATTGAGTTTACTGACTATGCTATTAAATGGTGGGATCAACTTGTGATGAACAGAAGGAGAAACCATGAGAGACCTATTGAGACTTGGGAGGAAATGAAGGCAATCATGAGAAGACGGTTTGTTCCTAGTCACTACTATAGGGACTTGTATCAGAAATTACAGAGTCTTACTCAAGGCTATAGGAGCGTGGATGACTACCACAAGGAGATGGAGATTGCCATGATTCGGGCAAATGTAGAGGAGGATAGAGAAGCTACCATGGCAAGGTTTTTGAATGGGTTGAATCGTGACATTGCCAACGTGGTGGAGTTCAGCACTACGTGGAGTTGGAGGACATGGTGCACATGGCAATAAAGGTGGAACGACAGCTTAAAAGGAAAGGAACTCGGTCATTTCAAAATCTGGGCTCCTCTACTTCATGGAGGTCAAATGAGAGGAAAGACGAAGGGGCTGTTTTCAAGCCCAAAGCCGAACCACAAAAAAGGAGAGATGAAGCTCCCAGTATCAACAAAGGTAAAAATGAATCCCAGACTCGTAATCGTGATATTAAGTGTTTTCGTTGTTTGGGAGTAGGTCATATTGCTTCACAATGCCCAAATAAGAGGACCATGATTGCACGCATTGATGGAGAGGTGGAAACTGAAAGCGAGGAAGATGATTGATGAGAATCAACAAGCATTCAAGGATCCATTGCATGTTCCAGTTGGGCCTATTACAAGAGCAAGATCCAAGAAGATCCAAGAAGCACTTAATGGGCTGATTCAAGAGATTTGGGTTGATTCTAACGCAGGATGTTCCAAGCTTGGCCCAAAGGAAGATGAAGTGTAGTAAATTTAATTCAAGCTATTTAGGGCTGATCTACTTAATTGGGAGTGATTTATGGCATGAATTAATGGCTGATTGACTTTCCAGCTCTGTATCAGTTAAGGCAGATTTTTTTCCTATATTTGGATCTGCTAATTTCAGACCAAATCAGCTTTTATTTAGGGTTTTATTATTTAGTACGTTTTTTAGGTATTTTCCTTGTTTTTGGTGCATTTAATGTTTTTTAGGTCAAACTTGATTCCTGATATGGTAAGGTATCAATTAGGAGTTATTTCAGAATATATTTTCTTGTCTGTCAAGTTTTGTGGAGTCCTTAAATAGGCTCTGAAGTCTGTAAACGTTTTTAAGATTATTATTGAATAAAATTCAGAAAAGGTGAGGCTTTGCTCTCTTTTGGTTCTTCAAGAACTGTGAACTTATCAAGGATTCTTCCTTGTGGCGTTCAAACTTTATACCTTTGGTTCGTGATTCTTTATAATCATTGGGTCAAGGTCAACTTATACCTTTGGTTCGCGTTTCTCTTATAAACGTTGGGTCAGGGTTTCTATCATAAATCTGATTTTTAGCTTTCCTGGGTTAAATATTCCAATATTTTTGTTGGGTCTCAAAGCGTGTCGATTGAGGTTCGCATCATTTGGTATCAGAGCACAGGTTCTAAAATCAGTTTTCTATCCCTTTATCTTGTTTCCTGTTATCATCCTATCCTGTTTCTGTTGAGTTCTTCATTCATCGTTCTTATTTTTTTTGTTTTTGTTGAAGTGCACTAGGTTAAAATCGTGCACCCAGTTCCCAAAAAAAAAAAAAAAAAAAAAAAACGTTAAAAAAAAAAAAAAAAAACATCTGAAAGGAGATAGCAAAAAAAAAAAAAAAAAAAAAAAAAATTTGTTTGTAGTTTCAGTTCTCTCAGACCAAAATATTGTTTTTTTTTTTATCTTCTTCCTTTGATTTGGTATTTCTGTCATATCTTCTTACCATTGGTATTTGTTTTAACACTACAAGTTGAATATCTTGATCAAGTTTGTTAGTTCATTGCAGAACTGAAAAGGCGAACCTACGAGTGGAAAAAGGCAAGAGAGTGTGAGACTAATATCGGGAAAAATCCAATTTCAGAGTGAAACACGAGTGGGAGTGACATAATTTGAGTGCAAACACGTGAGGGAGTGTTGTGAGGAATTATTTCTAACAATTCTCTGTTGTTTCAAAAGTATGTCTTTCAGGTGTGAAACATCAAATAGGGAAGGTGATGAGAATCAACAAGCATTCAAGGATCCATTGCATGTTCTTGTTGGGCCTATTACAAGAGCAAGATCCAAGAAGATCCAAGAAGCACTTAATGGGCTGATTCAAGAGATTTGGGCTGATTCTAACGCAGGATGTTCCAAGCTTGGCCCAAAGGAAGATGAAAGTGTAGTAAATTTAATTCAAGCTATTTAGGGCTGATCTGACTTAATTGGAAGTGATTTATGGCATGAATTAATGGCTGATTGACTTTCCAGCTCTGTATCAGTTAAGGCAGATTTTTTCCTATTTTGGATCTACTAATTTCAGACCAAATCAGCTTTTATTTAGGGTTTTATTATTTAGTACGTTTTTTAGGTATTTTCCTTGTTTTTAGGTGCATTTAATGCTTTTTAGGTCAAACTTGATTCCTGATATGGTAAGGTATCAATTAGGAGTTATTTCAGAATATATTTTCTTGTCTGTCAAGTTTTGTGGAGTCCTTAAATAGGCTCTGAAGTCTGTAAACGTTTTTCAGATTATTATTGAATAAAATTCAGAAAAGGTGAGGCCTTGCTCTCTTTTGGTTCTTCAAGAACTGTGAACTTATCAAGGATTCTTCCTTGTGGCGTTCAAACTTTATACCTTTGGTTCATGATTCTTTATAATCATTGGGTCAAGGTCAACTTATACCTTTGGTTCGCGTTTCTTTTATAAACGTTGGGTCAGGGTTTCTATCATAAATCTGATTTTTAGGTTTCCTGGGTTAAATATTCCAATATTTTTGTTGGGTCTCAAAGCGTGTCGATTGAGGTTCGCATCAGAAGGAGGGGAGGAGTCGTCCATCATTTTACAGGCTATGCAACAACAATTTGAACGCATGAACGTGGTGTTTAATGAGATTCGGGATCGGATGGATAGGCAAGACACTGTTATTGCTACTTTGCGTGAGGAGCGTCCCCAAAGAGGCCCTAATGCTAGAAGGC
>NC_134017.1:34843736-34846236 GCF_040712315.1 Castanea sativa
GCAAACAAAAGATGGTGTCCGTAGGGGAAAAATGTAGGTTTGGATCGAATATCCATTACTTCATTGTGTTGAAGCATGGAAGACACACTAGCAAGCAAGACTCATGCATGGACATGTGAGCAAGCGTGTAAAGATGCATAGAAAGCCAACGGGTGGCACAAACAAGCATGGTAAGCATAATATCGCGCGGAGTGGAAAAGGGAAGGGTACGCATGGAGCAACCCTGTATCCGAAGATGCCTCCCAAATGATTACATCCAAACAAGGCCTCATGGGTGTCAAATGTAGCCAAACAAGATCAAGCCTGCAGAGGGCATCAAACATGACAAAGCCTAGGACAAGAGAGGCTAGCACGAACATAAGCATAGAAGCAAGCAAGCTTAGACATGCAAATAGGATGATCCAAACCCTTTGATGTGGACATTGGTGCATGTAAACATCCTGATCTACACATATAAGCATGGAAATGCGCATGTAAGCATGTGGATATACATCTAAGCATGTGGATGTAAGCATAAAAGCATGGAAGAACACAAATCCAAGCATACAAGCACATAAAGGCATAGATCTAGACATAGGAGCAAAGAACATGCATACAAACATGTAGATCAAAGCAAGGCATATCCAAAGGCATGATATCAAGCATTTCAGCATGTAGATCTAAAAAACAAAACATAGGAGAGAAAAGATTAGAGAATATAAAGCATGGCATAAAGTATAAAACATGTAGAAAAGGCAACTAGCACATGAACAAGCATGGAAGCATAGGGAAATAAGCTAAAAAAAAAACATTCTAGAAGAAAAATAAAGCAAAGATATGATGAGAATCAACAAGCATTCAAGGATCCATTGCATGTTCCAGTTGGGCCTATTACAAGAGCAAGATCCAAGAAGATCAAAGAAGCACTTAATGGGCTGATTCAAGAGATTTGGGTTGATTCTAACGCAGGACATTCCAAGCTTGGCCCAAAGGAAGATGAAAGCGTAATAAATTTAATTCAAGCTATTTAGGGCTGATCTGGCTTAATTGGGAGTGATTTACGGTGTGAATTAATGGTTGATTGACTTTCCAGCTCTATATCAGTTAAGACAGATTTTTTCCTATTTTGGATCTGCTAATTCCACACCAAATAAACTTTTATTTAGGGTTTTATTATTTAGTATGTTTTTTAGGTATTTTCCTTGTTTTTAGGTGCAATTAATGCTTTTTAGGTCAAATTTGATTCCTGATATGGTAAGGTATCAATTAGGAGTTATTTTAAAATATATTTTCTTGTCTGTCAAGTTTTATGGAGCCCTTAAATAGGCTCTAAAGTTTGTAAACGTTTTTCATAATATTAGTGAATAAAAATCAGAAAAGGTGAGGCTTTGCTCTTCTTTTGGTTCTTCAAGAACTGTGAACTTATCAGGGATTCTTCCTTGTGGCGTTCAAACTTTATACCTTTGGTTCGTGATTCTTTATAATCATTGGGTCAAGGTCAACTTATACCTTTAGTTCGCGTTTCGATTATAAACGTTGGGTCAGGGTTTCTATCAAAAATCTGAATTTTAGCTTTCTTGGGCAACTATTCCAATATTTTTGTTGGGTCTCAAAGCGTGTTGATTGAGGTTCGCATCATTTGGTATTAGAGCACAGGTTCTAAAATCAGTTTTCTATCCCTTTATTTTTTTTTGTTTCCTGTTATCATCCTATCCTATTCCTTTTGTGTTCTTCATTCATCGTTCTTATTTTTGTTTTTGTTGAAGCGCACTAGGTTAAAATCGTGCACCCAGTTCCAAAAAAACCCAAAAAAAAAAACATGAAAAAAAATACGTGAAAAAAAAAAAAAATTTGTTTGTAGTTTCAATTCTCTCAGACCAGAATATCGTTTTCTTTTGTCCTCTTCCTTTGATTTAGTGTTTCTGTCATATTTTCTTGCGGTTGGTATTTGTTTTTACACTACAAATTGAATTTCTTGATCAAGTTTATTAGTTTAATGAAGAACTGAAAAGGCGAAGTTACGAGTGGAAAAAGGCAAGAGAGTGTGAGACTGTTATCGGGAAAAAGCCAATTTAAGAGTGAAACACGAGTGGGAGTGACATAATTTGAGTGCAAAAACGTGAGGGAGTGTTGTGAGGAATTATTTCTAACAATTCTCTGTTGTTTCAAAAGTATGTCTTTCAGGTGTGAAACATCAAATAGGGAATGATGCGAACCTCAATCGACACGCTTTGAGACCCAACAAAAATATTGGAATATTTAACCCAGGAAAACTAAAAATCAGATTTATGACAGAAACCCTGACCCAACGTTTATAATTGAAACGCGAACCAAAGGTATAAGTTGACCTTGACCCAATGATTATAAAGAATCATGAACCAAAGGTATAAAGTTTGAACGCCACAAGGAAGAATCCTTGATAAGTTCACAGTTCTTGAAGAATCAAAAGAGAGCAAAGCCTCACCTTTTCTGAATTTTATTCAATAATATTTTGAAAAACGTTTACAAACTTCAGAGCCTA
>NC_134017.1:34853736-34868736 GCF_040712315.1 Castanea sativa
AATGCATATGTATTTTTATATTATTATTATTTATTTATTTATTTGCTTTTTGTTTATGTTATGGGTGTGTAAATATGCAGAAACTTAAACGCTGAAAATAAAATGCGGGATATAGGTAAGGGGACTTACTTAGTAGTCAGGAATAGTGAAAATGGTGAGACGTACGACACAACCGCTAGTTAGCCTCGGAATAGGATGGGAGCATATGGCACGACCGCTATAACCCATTATAGATCAGGAACTTGAAAACCTTTTTAGGTACTTGATCATTGTATGACGGCGAGGCATACGAGACGATCCCTAATTAACCTTGAGATAGGATGCAAGCATACGGTATGACCGCTATAACCCACCATAGATTAGGAACTCAAAACTTCTTTAGGAACTTGATAACTGTGTGCTGGCGAGGCGTAAAACACAGTCACTAATTAACCTCAAGATAGGATGTGAGCATACGACACGGCCACTATAACTCACTAAAGAGACGTACGACATGGCCACTAGATAGCCTCCAAATAAGATGTGAGAATACGGCACAACCACTATAAACCACTATAGAAGCGTATGGCACGGCCACTAAATAGCTTCCAAATAAGATGCGATCATATGGCATGGCTGCTATAACCCATTATAGAGACGTACGGCAGGGCCGCTAGATAGCCTCCAAATAAGATGTGAGCATACTGCACAACCCCTATAACCCACTGTAGAGTCATATGACACGACCGCTAGATAGCCTCTAAATAAGATGCGAGCATACACACGGACAGTACAAGCCACTGTAAGACTCTTATAAGAATCTGTTTTCTTGTGAGGACATATGCTTGACATGAACATGTATAATTCTGGAAATTGCCTTCAAGAGGGATGATGTATGACTTTAGGAAAAGTGCCTTTGAGAGGGCTGTTGATATATGTGAGAATGCCTCTAATTAGGACTTACATAAATTGTTCTAGGAAATTTCCTTTGAGAGTGCTACTGATGTATATAAAAGACAATACCTCTGGGTAGGGCTTATTTGTATAACTCTAGATAAATCGCCTTTGAAAGGGCTGTAGACATATGTGAGAAGCAATGCCTTTTGGTAGGGCTTACGTGCATAACTTCAGGAAATGGCCTTTGAGAGGGCTACTGCTGGTGTAGGAGAAACAATGCCTTTGATTAGGACTTACATGTACAACCATAGAAAAATCGCCTTTGAGAGGGCTGCTGATGTGTGAAAAACAATGCCTCTGGGTAAGACTTACATGCATGATTCTGGATGTCGCCTTTCAAAGGGCTGCTGATGTGTGCAAGAAACAATGCCTCTAGGTAGGACTTACATGTATAATTCTGGGTGTCGTCTTTCAGAGAGTTGCTGTTGTATGCAATAAACAATGCCTCTGGGTAAGACTTACATGTATAATTCTGGATGTCGCCTTTCAAAGGGCTGCTACTGTATGTATGCACTATTGTATTTTCATCATAGATGGTGGTTTTGAACCAGCTTGTGTCACACTCATTTGTATTGTACTGTAATTTCACGGGTTTATCAGTGGATTTTGACAATGATCGTCCTACTGGGGGGAGAGAGAATGGAGAGACCACGTAAAATAAACTGCCCCAGATTAGGGTTTCATGTGATTCCTGACATGAGGGACACATCCTTAGCGGCATGGACCCGTTCTTGTATATTGGACAAGGTGGAAGGAACCGTGCAAAATAAATGATGATGACACAATTTACTGTTTAATTATTGTAATTTATTATTTTTGGTATTTTTATGTAAAAACGTTATTTTAGGTTTAGGTGATTTAATTCCTTGTTTTTAGGTGCATTTAATGCTTTTTAGGTCAAATTTGATTCCAGATATGGTAAGGTAACAATTAGGAGTTATTTTAGAATATATTTTCTTGTCTGTCAAGTTTCATGGAGCCCTTAAATAGGCCTTATGCTTGTAAACGTTTTTCATAGATTATTATTGAATAAAATTCAGAAAAGGTGAGTCTTTGCTCTCTTTTGGTTCTTCAAGAACTGTGAACTTATCAAGGATTCTTCCTTATGGCGTTCAAACTTTATACCTTTGGTTCGTGATTCTTTATAATCATTGGGTCAAGGTCAACTTATACCTTTGGTTCGCGTTTCTTTTATAAACGTTGGGTCAGGGTTTCTATCATAAATCTGATTTTTAGCTTTCCTGGGTTAAATATTCCAATATTTTTGTTGGGTCTCAAAGTGTGTCGATTGAGGTTCGCATCATTTGGTATCAGAGCACAGGTTCTAAAATCAGTTTTCTATCATTTTATCTTTTATTTCCTGTTATCATCCAAAAAAAAAGTGAAAAAAAAAGAAAAAAAAAAACTTGAAAAAAAAGAAAAGAAAAGAAAAAGATGGTAATTATTGAGAATATTGTGGAAGATTCAATTGAGGTTAATTATGAGGATGAGTCCACAACTCACAATCCTCTAGTCTCAATTGATTTGTTGAAGATGACTATTCAATTTGTTGATTTTCTTGGAGTAGAAAATTTTAATTTTATTATCAACCCTATGTTGATTGATGTTGCAAATAAATTGAAAGTAGATGAGAAGAAATTTTCTGCTACACTTTATGAAGGATTCAAGTTTCATAACAGGATCAAGTCGTTAAAGCATTCGAAGTATTTGTTTATTTGGAGTGGAAGATTTCAGATTTCAAAGATGAACTCGAGGACGAGTTTGTTTCAAGTGGAGGGGTCTGATGAGGACACAATTTACTGTTTAATTATTGTAATTTATTATTTTTGGTATTTTTATGTAAAAACGTTATTTTAGGTTTAGGTGATTTAATTCCTTGTTTTTAGGTGCATTTAATGCTTTTTAGGTCAAATTTGATTCCAGATATGGTAAGGTATCAATTAGGAGTTATTTTAGAATATATTTTCTTGTCTGTCAAGTTTCATGGAGCCCTTAAATAGGCCTTATGCTTGTAAACGTTTTTCATAGATTATTATTGAATAAAATTCAGAAAAGGTGAGTCTTTGCTCTCTTTTGGTTCTTCAAGAACTGTGAACTTATCAAGGATTCTTCCTTGTGGCGTTCAAACTTTATACCTTTGGTTCGTGATTCTTTATAATCATTGGGTCAAGGTCAACTTATACCTTTGGTTCGCGTTTCAATTATAAACGTTGGGTCAGGGTTTCTATCATAAATCTGATTTTTAGCTTTCCTGGGTTAAATATTCCAATATTTTTGTTGGGTCTCAAAGCGTGTCGATTGAGGTTCGCATCAATAAACTACACCAATTTAGGGTTTTGCGAGGTTCCAAGCCTACAGACTGGCTGAAACTGGCCATGACTTCATAGGCCATACTAAATGCTAGAAATGAATTTGGGCATTCTGAACAAGATCTCCTTAAACACACCATGAGGCAGTATGCACTGATCACTCTTGTTATTGCCTGGGCAGGCTAATAATTCAAAGACAGGTTTCTTGGGGCAACATCATGAGAAACAACTCCCTCTGACCTCTAGATAAGCTAAAAAAGTTGTCGGATGGCTGAGAACGGGTTCTAATGTCCCTCTGTTGTGATCTTTGTCCTTTTGATGTAGGTGACGATTCGAGGACGAATCCTTTTGAAGAGAGGGGGAATGATGAGAATCAACAAGCATTCAAAGATCCATTGCATGTTCCTGTTGGGCCCATTACAAGAGCAAGATCCAAGAAGATCAAAAAAACACTTAATGGGCTGATTCAAGAGATTTGGGCTGATTCTAACGTAGTACATTCCAAGCTTGGCCCAAAGGAAGCTGAAAACGTAATAAATTTAATTCAAGCTATTTAGGGCTGATCTGGCTTAATTGGGACTGATTTATGGCGTGAATTAATGGCTGATTGACTTTCCAGCTTTATATCAGTTAAGGCAGATTTTTTCCTATTTTGGATCTGCTAATTTCACACCAAATCAACTTTTATTTAGGGTTTTATTATTTAGTACGTTTTTTAGGTATTTTCCTTGTTTTTAGGTGCAATTAATGCTTTTTAGGTCAAATTTGATTCCTGATATGGTAAGGTATCAATTAGGAGTTATTTTATAATATATTTTCTTGTCTGTCAAGTTTTATGGAGCCCTTAAATAGGGCCTGAAGTCTGTAAACGTTTTTCATAGAATATTATTGAATAAAATTCAGAAAAGGTGAGGCTTTGCTCTTCTTTTGGTTCTTCAAGAACTGTGAACTTATCAAGGATTCTTCCTTGTGGCGTTCAAACTTTATACCTTTGGTTCGTGATTCTTTATAATCATTGGGTCAAGGTCAACTTATACCTTTGGTTCGCGTTTCAATTATAAACGTTGGGTCAGGGTTTCTATCATAAATCTGATTTTTAGCTTTCCTGGGTTAAATATTCCAATATTTTTGTTGGGTCTTAAAGCGTGTTGATTGAGATTCGCATCATTTGGTATCAGAGCACAGGTTCTAAAATCAGTTTTCTATCCCTTTATTTTTTTTGTTTCCTGTTATCATCCTATCCTATTCCTTTTGTGTTCTTCATTCATCGTTCTTATTTTTTTGTTTTTGTTGAAGTGCACTAGGTTAAAATCGTGCACCCAGTTCCAAAAAAAAAAAAAAAGACATTTGAAAAAAAAAAATTTGTTTGTAGTTTCAATTCTCTCATACCAGAATATCGTTTTCTTTTGTCCTCTTCCTTTGATTTAGTGTTTCTGTCATATTTTCTAGCCGTTGGTATTTGTTTTTACACTACAAGTTGAATTTCCTGATCAAGTTTATTAGTTTACTGCAGAACTGAAAAGACGAAGCTACAAGTGGAAAAAGGCAAGAGAGTATGAGACTAATATCGGGAAAAAGCCAATTTAAGAGTGAAACACGAGTGGGAGTGACATAATTTGAGTGCAAATACGTGAGGGAGTGTTGTGTGGAATTATTTTTAACAATTCTCTGTTGTTTCAAAAGTATGTCTTTCAGGTGTGAAACATCAAATAGGGAAGGAGGGGAGGAGTCGTCCATCATTTTGCAGGCTATGCAACAACAATTTGAACGCATGAACGTGGTGTTTAATGAGATTCGAGATCGGATAGATAGGTAAGACACTGCTATTGCTACTTTGCGTGAGGAGCGTCATCAAAGAGGCCCTAATGCAAGAAGGCAAGAAAGGCGTTCTCACATGAATGATTCTGATGACTACCACGAGGATGAGTTCAAGATGAAGGAGATCAAGCTTCACTGAACAATGAAGGCAGGTTTGTGCCAAGGAGAGAAAGGCATGGTAGAGGTTTCCGAAGAGATCCAAGATAGCAAGATGGGACTGACAAGATCCTAGGAAACATAAAAATGAAGGTACCCACATTCCAAGGGAAAAATGATCCAGAAGCATACTTGGAGTGGGAGAAGAAGGTGGAGTTAATCTTTGAGTGCCACAACTACTCCGAGGAGAAAAAGGTAAAACTCGCTGTCATTGAGTTTACTGACTATGCTATTATATGGTGGGATCAACTTGTGATGAACAGAAGGAGAAACCATGAGAGACCTATTGAGAGTTGGGAGGAAATGAAGGTAATCATGAGGAGGCGGTTTGTTCCTAGTCACTACTATAGGGACTTGTATCAGAAATTACAGAGTCTTACTCAAGGCTATACGAGTGTGGATGACTACCACAAAGAGATGGAGATTGCCATGCTTCGGGCAAATGTAGAGGAGGATAGAGAAGCTACCATGGCAAGGTTTTTGAATGGGCTGAATTGTGACATTGCCAACGTGGTGGAGTTGCAGCACTACGTGGAGTTGGAAGACATAGTGCACATGGCAATAAAGGTGGAACGACAGCTTAAAAGGAAAGGAACTCGGTCATTTCAAAATCTGGGCTCCTCTACTTCATGGAGGTCAAATGGGAGGAAAGACGAAGGGGCTGTTTTCAAGTCCAAAGCCGAACCACAAAAAAGGAGAGATGAAGCTCCCAGTATCAACAAAGGTAAAAATGAATCCCAGACTCGTAATCGTGATATTAAGTGTTTTCGTTGTTTGGGAGTAGGTCATATTGCTTCACAATGCCCAAATAAGAGGACCATGATCGCACGTATTGATGGAGAGGTGGAAACTGAAAGCGAGGAAGATGATGACCCGATTCCATCACTTGAGGATGCTTGTGATGAGGAAGTGGAGTATCCAGTGGAGGGCGAGTCACTTGTGGCTAGGCGTGCTTTAAGTGCCCAAGTCAAAGAGGATGACATGGAACAACAAAGGGAGAACATTTTTCACACTAGATGCCACGTCAACAACAAGGTATGTAGTATGATTATAGATGGGGGGGAGCTGTACTAATGTGGCTAGTACTACTTTAGTTGAAAAATTGAATTTACCTACCTTGAAACACCCTAGACCATATAAGTTGCAGTGGTTGAATGATTGTGGAGAAGTTAAGGTAAATAAGCAAGTACTGGTTTCTTTTTCAATTGGGAGGTACAAGGATGAAGTACTTTGTGACGTTGTTCCAATGCAAGCGGGTCACATTTTATTGGGCAGGCCATGGTAGTTTGACAGGAGAGTCAATCATGATGGGTTCAAGAATAGGTATTCTTTTGTTAAAGATAATAAAACCATTACTCTTATACCGTTGACTCCGAGACAAGTGTATGAAGATCAAGTGAAACTGAAAAGAGAAAATGAGTTGAAAAATTGTGAGATTGAGAATGCAAAAAAAGATGATGAGAAAGAGAGTGAAAGAATAAAAGAGTGTGAACAGAAAAAAGAGAGTGAAACCATAAAAAAGAGTGAAAAGACAGTTGAGGGTGGAAAAAATGAGAGGAAAACAAAAAAACAAGGGAGTTTTTATGCTAAGCCGAGTGATGTCAAGAGTGCTTTTATACAAAACAGCCTATATTTGTACTTTTGTACAAAGAGGTGTGTTTTAATACTAACGAACTTGACGAATCTTTGCCTAGTGTTGTTGTCTCTTTGTTGCAGGAATATGAGGAAGTGTTTCCTAATGATTTTCCTAGGGGATTGCCACCTATTAGAGGAATAAAGCATCAAATTGATTTTGTGCCAGGTGCGACAATTCCTAACCGACCAGCTAATAGGAGTAATCTGGAGGAGACAAAGGAACTTCAAATTCAAGTTGAGGAGTTGCGTACTATAATTCAGAAGAACTTGAAAAATTGGGAGGATCGTTTTCCATTCATTGAGTTTGAATATAATCGGAGTGTTCATTCTACTACTAATTTTTTACCAGTTGAGATTGTTTATGGTTTTAATCCACTAACTCCTTTGGATTTGCTACCCTTATCAGTTAATGAAATGACTAGTTTGGATGGTCAAAAGAGGGCTGAGATGGTGAAGAAACTCCATGAAAGTCTACGGCAACATATAGAGAAGAAAAATGGGCAATATGCGACCAAAGCCAACAAGGGCCGTCGACAAGTCCTCTTTGAACCGGGTGATTGGGTTTGGGTGCATATGAGAAAAGAAAGATTTCCAGCTCATAGGCGGTCTAAGCTGCATCCTAGAGGGGATGGTCCATTTCAAGTCCTTGAGAGAATCAATGATAATGCATACAAGTCGGATCTTCCAGGTGAGTATAACATTAGTGCTACATTTAATGTTTCTGATCTTTGTCCTTTTGATGTAGGTGACGATTCGAGGACGAATCCTTTTGAAGAGAGGGGGAATGATGAGAATCAACAAGCATTCAAAGATCCATTGCATGTTCCTGTTGGGCCCATTACAAGAGCAAGATCCAAGAAGATCAAAAAAACACTTAATGGGCTGATTCAAGAGATTTGGGATGATTCTAACGTAGTACATTCCAAGCTTGGCCCAAAGGAAGCTGAAAATGTAATAAATTTAATTCAAGCTATTTAGGGCTGATTTGGCTTAATTGGGACTGATTTATGGCGTGAATTAATGGCTGATTGACTTTCCAGCTTTATATCAGTTAAGGCAGATTTTTTCCTATTTTGGATCTGCTAATTTCACACCAAATCAACTTTTATTTAGGGTTTTATTATTTAGTACGTTTTTTAGGTATTCTCCTTGTTTTTAGATGCAATTAATGCTTTTTAGGTCAAATTTGATTCCTGATATGGTAAGGTATCAATTAGGAGTTATTTTATAATATATTTTCTTGTCTGTCAAGTTTTATGGAGCCCTTAAATAGGGCCTGAAGTCTGTAAACGTTTTTCATTGAATATTATTGAATAAAATTCAGAAAAGGTGAGGCTTTGCTCTCTTTTGGTTCTTCAAGAACTGTGAACTTATCAAGGATTCTTCCTTGTGGCGTTCAAACTTTATACCTTTGGTTCGTGATTCTTTATAATCATTGGATCAAGGTCAACTTATACCTTTGGTTCGCGTTTCAATTATAAACGTTAGGTCAGGGTTTCTATCATAAATCTGATTTTTAGCTTTCCTGGGTTAAATATTCCAATATTTTTGTTAGGTCTCAAAGCGTGTCGATTGAGGTTCGCATCAACTGGGCTTAGAAAAATAAGGTTCAAGATGTTTGGAAGTACTGAATGAGACGCTCAAAGATAAACTACCCCAGTGTAGGATTTTTGCAGTCTTGGTTGCATGAGAGAGAATTTCTAACAATCCAGTTCGCTGTCGGGCTGTCTGCGCACTATGACGGGTGCTAAAACAGAGGAATCTTTGCTCCAAGGTGGTCAAAAAATCCCAAACAGGGGGGTAGTGGTTAGAATACATAGGGGTTTATGCTTGGGGAGTTGAAAAACCCTAGCACATGTCCCGAGGGTCAACGGCTCTTGTTGGTGCGCCGCCTTGAAATTTGTGCATAAAAGCAGGGTTTAGCCCAGTTTCAGCTCATTCTGGTCTGCGATATTCTAGGATCTTCTTCTACCCTTTTCTTCACCCAAAACGTGTAGAAAACACTGTTTTTCATCTTTTTTTTTTTTTGGTCATAGATTCTAATTAGATCATCAGATTTAGTAGGATCAGTTCATGGATGCTCTTGGTGCTCACTCCTATGACACTTTGGTCAAGTTTGAGAGCGTCTCTTATCAGTTCATGGATGCTCTTGGTGCTCACTCCTGTGCTCTTGGTGCTCACTCCTATGACATTTGTTTGGCAACTTTTTGGAGATGCTACTACTCTTCTTCACACTACACTAGATTGGCATTTGTTGGAGGTCATTACTTCTTGTTGGGATCTCATCTTGAGATGTGTCACCATTGGGGATGTTTATGTGGTGCCCACCTTGAAGGCATATGATCATTTTCTTTCTCTTTCTACCCCTCTGAGCACTATGTTTGCTCCACCGGTGCGGCCACACTACCGCAAGAGACTCATTGATTTGTTGGGCTTGAAGAGGCCTGTTATGGAGGTGCTAACTTGGTATGGCAGCGGGATAGGAGGGAGCATGTACTTTGATTTTCTGTATGATCGGTTCTGCCCATTGGAGTGTCCTGTTGGCTATCGAGATGACTTTGTGGACTTACCAACATTAGGCCTTCCTGGTGGCCTTCTTTGGTGTGGTGTTGTTTCCTTCATCGGCAGAAGCTGTCAGCTTCGCCGTTCTCCCTATAGTGAGTGCCTTACCTTATGGTACCTCTTTCATTCCTGCTCTACTGATGCGAACCTCAATTGACACACTTTGAGACCCAACAAATAATATTGGAATATTTTTCCAAGAAAGCTAAAATTTAGATTTTGATAGAGCCCTAACTCAACTTTTATAAGTAAAATACGAACCAAAAGTATAAGTAACAGACCTTGACCCAATGATTATAATTGAATCATGAACCGAAGGTATAAAGTTTGAACACCACAAGGAAGAATCCCTGATAAGTTCACAGTTCTTGGAGAACCAAAAGAAGAGAAAAGCCTCACATTTTTCTGAATTTTTATTCAATAATCTCCCTATTACATTGAGTGCATGCTATTTATAAGACATGACTGAAATTAGAAAATATAAAAAATGTACTAAATAATAAAACCCTAAATAAAAGTTGATTTGGTTTGAAATTAGCAGATCCAAAATAGGAAAATAGCTAAAAAATGTTCTAAATAATAAAAGTCTAAAATTAAAGTAGATTTGGTCTGAAATTAGCAGCTCTAGAATAGGAAAAATATCTATTAACTGATATGGAGTTGGAAAGTCAATCAGTCCCAATTGAGCCAGATCAGCCCTCAATAGCTTGGATTAAATTTATTATGCCTTCGTCTTTCTTTGGGCCAAGCTGGGAATGTCCTGTGTTAGAATCAGCCAAAATCTCTTCAATCAGCCCATTAAGCGCTTCTTTGATCTTCTTGGATCTTGCTCTAGTAATAGGGATCCTTGAATGCTTGTTGATTCTCATCATCTACTTTCTGAGACCATTAGGTCCTTGTCTTTGTGTCGGGAGACTGGTAGGGGTAGGCTAGGTTGCTTTGTTCATCTGCTATATTGTGGTTTTGTAGCCATTTGAGTGTTATTGCTAAGGATCAGCCTGAAGGCTTTTCCATTAGGAGTAGAGTTCGAGCTACTATAGTTCTTGATCTTCCCTTTTCTGGGGATACTAAGAGTTGACTGAGATACTTGTGCAGCCTGAGTCCCACTGATTGGACTTAGAGGGTCAAGTGGGGTATCACTAGATAGCAAGGGTAGACCTATTACATCGGTTTACTTGGTATTCCCTTGGTGGGTATCCGGGGGTGCATAGGGTACTTTTTAGGCATGGCTATGCGGCAGTTCAGGGGTATCCAGCATATCCCTCGACTTAGTGATCTCTTCGTTGTCACTTACGAGTATGGGCTCATGGATATCGATGTAGCAGTGATAGGGCATGCCTCAATTTTATAGGAGGCCCGTAAGTCAAGCATTGACTTCCCTCTTTGTTTTAGGGATGACCAGGAGAGGTTTTCTGTTAAGTTTAGAGTGTGGCAAAATACTAATGATCCTAGCCTTGTGTTTGACTTATCATCACCAGTCTCGCTCGAGTTGCCACTTTTGGCTGATGTTTTGAGAGACTATACTCTAAAGTTTGAGATTAGGGTTGAGAGGGCCCTTATGGATCTAAGGGAGTGCCTAAGGGAGGCCGTTAGGGATAGAGACTATTGCAGGGAGTTGGCTGATACCCTTATGGAGGATATTGAGGAGATGAGCAGTGTCCGTGACAGTGAGCTCGCTACTCTTAGGGTGGAGCTTGATCGGAGAGGGCTGGCCCTTCCTGATACAGAGGTAGAGTGTGTTCAGCTGAGATCCTGGGTAGTGGGTTTGAAGGATGAGCTTGCGGATCTTACTCAGAGGTTTGCTGCTTTGGATCATACTTGGATTGAGGAGAGGGCCGCACTAGAGGCCGGAAGGGCCGAAGGCAGTAGCAAGGCTGATGGTTTAGCATTGGAGCTAGTACAAGTAAAGGCCTATATTCATTCCACTTTGAGCATGGAGTACGGGTGAGAGGGCGATAAGCCTAGTGAGCCATAGTTGGCCTTCCGTCGCCTTCAGATTGAGCTAGCTGAGAGGGAGGAGGCTTTGAGAGTTGCTACTGTAGAGGTGGGCACCTTGCAGGCTTTGTTAGGGACTAAGAGACAAAGCACTACTTCTAATTCCATGATGTAGCCAAGTTACTTCGCACTCATGCTCACGATGACCCAATTCTCCACATTTGTTTTGGGAGATTATGCCAGGCCATGTCTGATCGTTTAGGCGATATTTAACTTGCTGGTGTTCTTTTCTGCTAATTTTGTTTCTACACAAGAGCTATGTAGTTAGCATCCCACCATATGTGGAAAGGTCATTCATAAATTTCTAGGCAATTGCGTAAGGCCTTCCTCTTTTTGTTTAAGATCTTAAAGCATAGTCTAGTTTGTTAGGCATGCTTGGAAACTAAGAGATGGTAAAAAGAGATGTTTATGATGATATTTAGAATGCATGAAAGAAACTGTGTGGCACATAACAGGCATGTTAATGAATATGCAGGAAAATGCTTTGAAAATACAAGATCATACAAATAAGTGATAGATGTAAAATCTATGCATATCAATATCTTATTTTTCCAAGGATACATCATGTTCTAGATGAATCTTTTCCTTTTCCCATTGAGGTAAATTTCCCATTGGTATGAGCCAAGACATCTTGAGCAGACCACCAGGTCGTGGCAGTATTGTAGACAGAACCAAGATGGACGCTGGATCCATTTAATCTTTTGATCTTGAGTATGCATTTACGCAGGCATTTAAGATATGACCGAACCAAGATGGTTGCCTACGTACCTCCACTAGGAAGGATCAGGTCATCACGTAGTTCAATTGACTTTTGATTGGCTTAATTTTTGCCTAGACCGCCTTTTCGGGTTTTCAATCTAGCAAGTTCTCTCACACTCTTTCTTTTGCTCTCCTTTTGCGTAGACCGCCCTTTCGAGTTTTCGATCTACCTTTTTACATATATTTTCTTCTTTTTGTTCTTTTTATTCCTTCTCTTTTTTTGTTGACATAAAAATATAGAAATGAGGTGCACTAAGAGGCTCTTTCATGCAAAGTACTGTATGACGGCGTCAGAATTGGTGGGCATATTGAAGTCATGCCCGTCCATGTTGGCTAGAATCAAGGCTCCTCCGGAAGTTGGGGCAAACTTTCCTCTGTGATTAGGCATGGCCTGGTTGCGCTTCTTCAAGACTAGATGATGAGAATCAACAAGCATTCAAGGATCTATTGCATGTTCCAGTTGGGCCTATTACAAGAGCAAGATCCAAGAAGATCAAAGAAGCACTTAATGGGTTGATTAAAGAGATTTGGGTTGATTCTAACGCTGGACATTCCAAGCTTGGCCCAAAGGAAGATGAAAGCGTAATAAATTTAATTCAAGCTATTTAGGGCTGATCTGGCTTAATTGGGAGTGATTTATGGCGTGAATTAATGGCTGATTGACTTTCCAGCTCTATATCAGTTAAGGCAAATTTTTTCCTATTTTGGATCTGCTAATTTCAGACCAAATCAACTTTTATTTAGGGTTTTATTATTTAGTACGTTTTTTAGGTATTTTCCTTGTTTTTAGGTGCATTTAATGGTTTTTAGGTCAAATTTGATTCCTGGTATGGTAAGGTATCAATTAGGAGTTATTTTAGAATATATTTTCTTGTCTGTCAAGTTTTATGGAGCCCTTAAATAGGCTCTGAAGTTTGTAAACGTTTTTCAGAATATTATTGAATAAAAAGCAGAAAAGGTGAGGCTTTGTTCTCTTTTGGTTCTTCAAGAAATGTAAACTTATCAAGGATTCTTCCTTGTGGCGTTTAAACTTTATACCTTTGGTTCGTGATTCTTTATAATCATTGGGTCAAGGTCAACTTATACCTTTGGTTCGCGTTTCGATTATAAACGTTGGGTCAGGGTTTCTATCAAGAATCTAAATTTTAGCTTTCTTGGGCAAGTATTCCAATATTTTTGTTGGGTCTCAAAGCGTGTCGATTGAGGTTCGCATCATTTGGTATCAGAGCACAGGTTCTAAAATCAGTTTTCTATTCCTTTATCTTTTGTTTCCTGTTATCATCCTATCTTCTTCATTCTTATTTTTTTAACGTGCACTAGGTTAAAATCGTGCATCCAGCACCCAAAAAAAAAAAAATTGTTTTTATTTTCAATTCTCTCAGACCAGAATATCGTTTTCTTTTGTCCTCTTCCTTTGATTTAGTGTTTCTGTCATATTTTCTTGTCGTTGGTATTTGTTTCTACACTACAAGTTGAATGTCTTGATCAAGTTTATTAGTTTAATGAAGAACTGAAAAGGGGAAGCAACGAGTGGAAAAAGGCAAGAGAGTGTGAGACTAATATCGGGAAAAAGCCAATTTAAGAGTGAAACACGAGTGGGAGTGACATAATTTGAGTGCAACACGTGAGGGAGTGTTGTGAGGAATTATTTCTAACAATTCTCTGTTGTTTAAAATGTCTTTCAGGTGTGAAACATCAAATAGGGACGGAGGGGAGGAGTCGTCCATCATTTTACAGGCTATGCAACAATAATTTGAACGCATGAACGTGGTGTTTAATGAGATTCGGGATCGGATGGATAGGCAAGACACTGTTATTGCTACTTTGCGTGAGGAGCGTCCCCAAAGAGGCCCTAATGCTAGAAGGCAAGAAAGGCGTCCTCGCATGAATGATTCTGATGACTACCACGAGGATGAGTTTGAAGATGAAGAAGATCAATCTTCATTGGACAATGAGGGCAGGTTTGTGCCAAGGAGAGAAAGGCATGGTAGAGGTTTCCGAAGAGATCCAAGATGGCAAGATGGGATTGACAGGAACCTAGGAAACATAAAAATGAAGATACCAACATTCCAAGGGAAAAATGATCCAGAAGCATACTTGGAGTGGGAGAAGAAGGTGGAGTTAATCTTTGAGTGCCACAACTACTCAGAGGAGAAAAAGGTAAAACTCGCTGTCATTGAGTTTACTGACTATGCTATTATATGGTGGGATCAACTTGTGATGAATAGAAGGAGAAACCATGAGAGACCTATTGAGAGTTGGGAGGAAATGAAGGCAATCATAAGGAGGCGGTTTGTTCCTAGTCACTACTATAGGGACTTGTATTAGAAATTACAGAGTCTTACTGAAGGCTATAGGAGCGTGGATGACTACCACAAGGAGATGGAGATTGCCATGATTCGGGCAAATGTAGAGGAGGATAGAGAAGCTACCATGGCAAGGTTTCTGAATGGGCTGAATCGGGACATTGCCAACGTGGTGGAGTTGCAGCACTACGTGGAGTTGGGGAACATGGTGCACATGGCAATAAAGGTGGAACGACAGCTTAAAAGGAAAGGAACTCGGTCATTTCAAAATCTGGGCTCCTCTACTTCATGGAGGTCAAATGAGAGGAAAGACGAAGGGGCTGTTTTCAAGTCCAAAGTCGAACCACAAAAAAGGAGAGATGAAGCTCCCAGTATCAACAAAGGTAAAAATGAATCCCAGACTCGTAATCGTGATATTAAGTGTTATCGTTGTTTGGGAGTAGGTCGCTTGATATCTTCTCTCTGTAAAATAAGTCACCTACCAATACTGCGATAAATATAGAGAGAGAGAGAGAGCGAGAGAG
>NC_134017.1:34876236-34886236 GCF_040712315.1 Castanea sativa
ATCTTCATTTTTATGTTTCCTAGGTTCCTGTCAGTCCCATCTTGCCATCTTGGATCTCTTCGGAAACCTCCACCACGCCTTTCTCTCCTTGGCACAAACCTGCCTTTATTGTTCAGTGAAGCTTGATCTTCTTCATCTTCAAACTCATCCTCGTGGTAGTCATCAGAATCATTCATGTGAGAACGCCTTTCTTGCCTTCTAGCATTAGGGCCTCTTTGGGGACGCTCCTCACGCAAAGTAGCAATAACAGTGTCTTGCCTATCCATCCGATCCCGAATCTCATTAAACACCACGTTCATGCGTTCAAATTGTTGTTGCATAGACTGTAAAATGATGGACGACTCCTCCCCTCCTTCCCTATTCGATGTTTCACACCTGAAAGACATACTTTTGAACCAACGGAGAATTGTTAGAAATAATTCCTCACAACACTCCCTCACGTGTTTGCACTCAAATTATGTCACTCCCACTCGTGTTTCACTCTGAAATTGGCTTTTTCCCGATATTAGTCTCACACTCTCTTGCCTTTTTCCACTCGTAGCTTCGCCTTTTCAGTTCTGCAATGAACTAACAAACTTGATCAAGATATTCAACTTGTAGTGTTAAAACAAATACCAATGGTAAGAAGATATGACAGAAATACCAAATCAAAGGAAGAAGATAAAAAAAAAACAATATTTTGGTCTGAGAGAACTGAAACTAAAAACAAAATTTTTTTTTTTTTTTTTTTTTTTGGGAACTGGGTGCACGATTTTAACTTAGTGCACTTCAACAAAAACAAAAAAATAAGAACGATGAATGAAGAACTCAACAGAAACAGGATAGGATGATAACAGGAAACAAGATAAAGGGATAGAAAACTGATTTTAGAACCTGTGCTCTGATACCAAATGATGCGAACCTCAATCGACACGCTTTGAGACCCAACAAAAATATTGGAATATTTAACCCAGGAAAGCTAAAAATCAGATATTTGATAGAAACCCTGACCCAACGTTTATAATCGAAACGCGAACCAAAGGTATAAGTTGACCTTGACCCAATGATTATAAAGAATCACGAACCAAAGGTATAAAGTTTGAACGCCACAAGGAAGAATCCTTGATAAGTTCACAGTTCTTGAAGAACCAAAAGAGAGCAAAGCCTCACCTTTTCTGAATTTAATTCAATAATAATCTCCAAAAAAACGTTTACAGACTTCAGAGCCTATTTAAGGACTCCACAAAACTTGACAGACAAGAAAATATATTCTGAAATAACTCCTAATTGATACCTTACCATATCAGGAATCAAGTTTGACCTAAAAAGCATTAAATGCACCTAAAAACAAGGAAAATACCTAAAAAAACGTACTAAATAATAAAACCCTAAATAAAAGCTGATTTGGTCTGAAATAAGCAGATCCAAAATAGGAAAAAATCTGCCTTAACTGATACAGAGCTGGAAAGTCAATCAGCCATTAATTCATGCCATAAATCACTCCCAATTAAGTCAGATCAGCCCTAAATAGCTTGAATTAAATTTACTACACTTTCATCTTCCTTTGGGCCAAGCTTGGAACATCCTGCGTTAGAATCAGCCCAAATCTCTTGAATCAGCCCATTAAGTGTTTCTTGGATCTTCTTGGATCTTGCTCTTGTAATAGGCCCAACAAGAACATGCAATGGATCCTTGAATGCTTGTTGATTCTCATCAGGTGTCTGAGTTATTATTTAATTTTTTTTTTTGTTTTGGGTATTTGGTTAAATTGATGTGTGGGCATCTATTTATTGTGTCCGGTTAAAACTCAGATGAATGGAATGAAAGTCCTTAAGTGAGTTCCAGTCTCTTTTGGATACTTTAAAGAACAAAACAGAGCAATAGATTATTGGGTTTTTTCCTTTTCTAGGTCTTTTAGAAGAGGCAACGTGGATCTCTTTGGAGGATGCTTTTCACTTTGTTCAATCTATCATTCTTTTGAAGAATCAGGTATTAACTTCAGACAATGGTATGACCTTTTTAATAGTTTGTTAAATGCATTTTACATTAAAAACAAACCAAAGACTATGCTATTAAGTTGTAGGAACTCAATTAACACTGTTATGACTTATCATATGGAACTTCTCATTGGCGCTTAGAAAAACGCATATTTATTCATGTAGGTAATTGCAACGTTTTAAAATTTTTTGTAGGGAGGCTCTTTTTACAATTCAAAAATGATTTTAAAGCCGTCTGTATATTTTTTTTAAAAAAATTTCCCCTGCCAAATTGTCTAGGGTTCTTCTTTCACCCCTATTGAAAAATAGATAGGTTTACTATTTTAATTTGCATACTTTGGTTTCAAATTAACATCTCTACTTTTTTGTTTTGTTTTGATAGCATTGAGAGTATTGCCCAAGCTTAGAGTGTAGACATATTGACAATTTTTTTTCAAAGTGTAATTGGAAGTAGGAACAAACAAAGAAATAGCAAAGATTTTGTTAAAAAACTGTGTTACGTCATATCAAGGGATTATTTATTTAATATGGTTGTATGATACCCTCCGCATGGAATGCAAAGCTCGAAGCTAAGACAAGGTGTTTATCAAACCACTATAAACCAGGAAATTCAATCTTGTAGGACCATGAAATAAATACTCTCTGCATGGAATGCTAAGCTCGAGGCAAAGACAAAGTATCTATTTCACACTACAACGAATCAACAATGGAGGCCGTGAGATCCAACCCTTGTATCTCTCTCCCACTAGATATTTTAAATTAAAGGTTTTTAAGGTGAAGAACCATAATAATGCTAGACACGTGAAAAAATATAATCCTAATCTCATTAGGAATAAATTTCATTAAACTAGCATTAACAAATATAAATATATATAATGTAATAAAAACCCTTATTACATATAAAAATCCATATTATATTATATATAATATAATATACCAATTAATATATGTAATATATATTTAATTACATTATATATTATATTTTATATATATATATATATATATAATATAATATATAAATTTATATAACGTAATATATATAAATATATATAACGTAATATTATATATATCTTTGTATATTACATGCAAGATGGCTATACTTTCCGTACAAACCATGGCATGGAAAAAAAAATCTCAGCCATGCAATTAAAGTCTGAACCATGCCATGCAATCCATATATTTGAATTCCAAACCAAAACGGTGCAACAAAAGTCCAAGCCAGGCAAAGAAAAGACCAAGTGATACATTATATACCAAGCCGCAATTAAGAATCCAGGAAGCATTTAATAACTTCCATTCAATAACTTCCATTTAACCGTACAATAAGCAAAAGTCCAAGCAATGCAATGACAAAAATCACGCACTTGGCAGTTATTGAATTTCAGTAACCAAATCCTTGCCAATGATAACACACGGAACAATATACAATCTTACTTGCAATATATTTGCGGATTCGATATGGAAGTATATATCCAATGCACTACTACAAGGCACGACACTATAAACTTCCATTCAATCTCACTTGCAATATATATTACAAACTAAGACTTCCATTAATGGTTATTGAATGAATGACCAATCCGTGCACTCTCAGTGTCATGCAAAACAATATATCGCATACATTGATCAATGCACACAAGGTTTATGGAACAATATCTTTATGCAGAAATTTGAAAATACAAAGATAACAGTTTTCTAAAATTCTAAAATCCAATCACACGCTATACAATCATGACATGAAAACCTGGCTCTGATACCAATTGAAGGAAAAATTCTAGTTTTGTATCTCATACAAAACACATAGCGGAAGCAACAAACAAGGATCTATTTCATTCATGATTGATAACGTGCACTATGGAAATTTCAGAATTTAAGAACAAGATGGCGTACCTTTGTGTGGGAAAATTCAAAACAAAGATTAGAAGCACTTGGGAACACTTTTAATCTTCACTCCAATTCCACTTTACGCCCAAGATGTGTGGTCTCTCAATCAGTTTTTCAAAGGGAGAATGAAAGTGTGTCTCACACTCTCTCACACACCGTTTCTTATTTTCTTTTTTCACTAATAAAAATTATGTATGTTTCTCCCTTTATAACTAACTGATTATCTAATTGGGCTGGCATATTGGGGCTTTCCAATTGGGCTTTAGTGTGTGGCTTGGAGTGGGACCAAAAGGGACTAATAAGACACTAGCTCCAATGGGCCTTGGGCTTTTCCGTCAACTCTTGATAAGTCCAAAGTTACCATAAATTATATTTAATACCACTATATAAATATAATTGCACTCTAGGCCTTATTAATAAATTATATCCCAAGACTTTATTATACATGCAACCCCTTCATAAAATATTCGTAGTAATACAAAGTCATAAATGTAGACTGCCACTTTGTAAATTACTACATCTTATCCTTGAGTACCCGGTTTAATCCTTTAACGTTATTCATTATATATTTATGAAATCCAATTTCATAAATATATATACTTTAGTAATTTCTTACTAAAGTGGTTAGGTCTAACTCTCTGAATAACTGAACCCATTAAACTTATCTCAAGGGAATATTTTATATCTCCATCAAGAGACTATGAATTTCATCTTGAGAATATATGTTCCATCAACACTAAATGTGGCTGCCCAACATACTGAGGTTTTGACCGTCACTTTAGATCTCACTCCTGATATATCAAAGCAACCCATATCTCATGATCAAGTCCATTATTCTCTCAGGATTAAGAGTTCATGCAAATAGAAGTCGTGAGATTTATTATTCATCTGACAGTCGTTAGGAGAATAATAAATCTCACAGCGGTCCTGTTCAATATGTTTTAAATCTTAAAACATATCAACATATCAACTAGAAGTCTCCACTTCCATGATCAAGACAAATCATCTTAGTTGACACGTTATAGTCTTCGCAGATGAAATGCCCAATTTCATCACCGACTACGAACTATAAATTCTGAGTTTACAAAGAACTTGTGATTTACATCTTCTGTGACTTTTCACATAAATCACATACAATGCATCTCATGGACTATATGATAATGTCTCATATTCATGTAACCATTATTTTAGATAATAATAAAATAACTTTATCAATCACAATATTAAGTCATACATCATGTCATACATAATATCATACATAGCATCATACAATAGGATTTAAGGGCACTAATCCTAACAATCTCTCACTTGCCCTAAAGACTATTCTGCACTAATCTAACTCCCATTCCCTCCAAATGTGACTCGAAAGTTCTTTGAGGCAAGGCTTTGGTAAAGGGATCTGCTAGATTATTTGCACTTTCAATCTTTGCTACCACAACATCTCCACGAGCAACAATGTCTCGAATGATGTGGTACTTCCTCTCAATGTGCTTTCCTTTCTTGTGATTCCTTGGATCTTTGGATTGTGCAACCGCTCCACTATTGTCACAAAACAATGTGATAGGAACTTGCTCCATTCTCACAACACCAAGATCAGAAAGGAATTTCTTGAGCCAAACAGTCTCCTTTGCTGCTTCACAAGCAGCAACGTACTCGGCTTCCATGGTGGAGTCCGCAATACAAGATTGCTTAACACTCCTCCAACTTATGGCTCCACCTCCCAAGGTGAAAACACATCTTCAAGTGGATTTTCTGAAATCTAGATCTAACTGAAAGTCTGAATCTGTATAGCCGATGGGAATCAAATCCTCACTATGGTAAACAAGCATATAATCTCTCGTTCTCCTAAGATACTTGAGAATATGCTTTACAGCTTGCCAATGTTTAGACATAAATGCCAAAACATACAATACCAAAGGATGGAAACTTTATCATTAAAAATTAAAACATGTAAATTTCCATCTAGAAGACAATTATGGACAATGCTTAGCTTTACCAAAGCGAAGACACTTTCCTTTTCGTCATACTTTTGAGTCTAATTTCCTTTTGGCACCTACTAGGGCAACTAACTTGTCCAACTGTTTGGTATTATAGTTCATCTTCTTACCACCCTTACCTTTCGGTTCAAGATAAGAATTTGAATTAAATCATATTGATCCTAGCCTTAGCTTTTAGGATGTCTTCCGTTGTGTAGAACTCACTCATCAATTCAGATAATATAAAAAGAATTTATTTATTTTCAAAACAATCTGAATTGATCAAATGATTCTAACAAGGACTTATGGATCATATCCAAATGAGATTAACATTTAATCTCTACATCCAAGAATTCCAATTCATTTTAAAAATAAAATATTTTCATAAAATGATATAGAATTGGAACTCCTTAAGCCTTTCTTAGCACTCAATATGATTCATACCAAACATCTCATTTAGACTTAATATAAAGTCTAAATCCAGTACTAACTCTTGCATCTCATGCTGTAGCACAATTGAGATAGAAGCCAATGTAACATTTTAGCATTTCAATGGAGACTATGATCACATCATAAGCTATCTTCCATAAATGCGTCATGTATAGGAAATTATGACAATGCTGAATCAAAAAATATTTATGTACTTCAGCTCCTTTAAGCACCATGTCCAAAATTATTTCTTAATTAATGTGATTCAATTAAAATATTAGTTAGAGAACAAAAATTTATGGGAACTTCATTTTGAGACTACGAACATAATTCCAAGGACATTAAATTTTGCAACCATATCCATATAATATGGAACCTAAAAACCATATTATACTAGGTGCAACGACAACCTAATCCCGCAATTAATATTCCTCGGTAGCGAGTTTATACCAATCACTATGACCAAGTGAGAAATATTCTCATTATTAATTCTATCATGGTAACTCTTACCAAACAAAAATAATTTGCCTGCTTTTTCTTCAACCTCTAAGTAATAATGACATAGCTCCTTTGGGAGGTTAACATTACACTTGGTCTAGTGTACACCATTATCTAGAATCATGTGTAGCCACATTTCATCTCCCTTTATAGTGTTTAAACTTGTAGTACCATGAAACAAAACACCCTCCTTTGGGATCGCGAGGCATATATGCCAAGACGAGGTTCTTGTTCACACTACTTTAAACGGGTAAGTTCAATCTTGTAGTACTATGAAGTAAACACCCTCCTTTGGGATCGCAAAGCATATACGCCAAGATGAGGTGCTTACACACACTACTATGAACCGATAATGGAGGCCGTGAGATCCAGCCTTTGTATCTCTCTCCCACTAGAAATTTTCGAACAAGTGGATTGTATTGAAACCATTGTGATCTTATCACAATTTTAACCCTACACATCAAATGTATTTAATTGTTTAAATTCAATGTGATCTGACTAAGTCACGTCACAATAGCTTAATGAACATTTGCGTAATCACAAAAAAGTTTAACCTTGTAATCCATGAAGTAAATACCCTCCGGATGGAATGCAAGACTCGAAGTCAAGACAAGGTATCTATTCACATTACAATAAACTTAACAAAAGGGTTATTTCAGTACTCCCACTCGTTATTGGGTTTTTCTTAAATAATTGTGATCCCATCACAACTAATAACCTTGCACTTAATAAGGACTCTAAACTCATTAGAATCACTAACTAAAATAAAAGTCCTAAACTATTTAGGATTCCTTAAACTATAATGGATCAAATATTAGTTTTATACAACTCTATCCTTAATTTACTAGATAAAGTGTTCTAATCTCATTAGAAACTATATAACTTTTACTTAGAATTTTAATCTCATTAAAACCCTCTAATTAAAGTAAATTAAGGACTTTTAATCATAAAACAATTAAGGACTAAGAGTTCTATTTAACTAACATCTTTGATGTCATTAGGTCTTTTAGTTAGAGAATGATTAATGTATGTCCTTAACTCTATAGGACTATAAAATTAATCACAGCCTTGCTTTGAATCAAAGTTTTAAGACTTAGTAAAAAACAAGTGAAAATTCAAAATTCAATGCCTTCGATCAGTCGAAAAGAGTTCTCGATCGATCGAAACTCACAAAATTGAATTTTTCTAGAATTTCAGGTAACCGTTTTTGACACCTTCATTGTTCTTCCATCAAAAACACCTTTTTGATTTTATGAATGAAGATTCACATATCAAACATTAAGGTTTTCAAGATTATTATCAAGAACCCTAATAATGCTAGAAACCCTTGAAAACATAATCCTAATCTCATTAGGAATAAATTTCATTAAAGGATTTTTAACTAGTAACAAAAATACTTTAATTCTAACATTAACATACCGTTTGATCATAAAAATATATAGTGCAAGGAAATGAACAATATGATGAATCCTTTATAAACAATTTGCATATAAAACCATAAATATTTTATCACTCTTTGTGTTCATGTTTAGTGCTTACCTTGTTTTTCATTGTTTAAACATGTTCTGAGCTGAAAAACAGGTGTCAGAATTTTTGGCTACTCATTCTGGCTACTCTCGCGAGTAGCGAGTTTTGGCGACTCGCCCAGTCGTGAAACCCCAGTCGTGAGTTCATCCAGAAGCTCTCGCGACTCATCTCGCGACTCACCAGTCGCGAAAATGCCTAGAAACAACCTTTTTCTTTTAACTGTTTTTTACGTTTCCAATGAACAAAACACATTCTTAATGATCAAAAACGATGAAATTAAGATTAAAACTTGAATTTCATTGATGTTAAAGTGTTAAAATTCAATTTTACATAGTTAAAATCAAACTTAAACAACATCATAACATCAAAATCAGTTTTAATCAAACAGTAGTTTCAAAACTAAAATATGCATAAAAACGACTACATAATTTTCATAACTATGAAAATAGTTTTCTTTAATTCTAAAACTCAATCACATTTTATACAAGCATGATATTGAAGACCGCTCTGATGCCAATTGTTGAAAAATCTGGTTCTGCATCTCATACAAAACACACAACGGAAGCAACAATCACGGATCTTCTTCATTCATGAGAGATAACATATAACCTTGAATTCTAGAACAAAGAATAGAAAGCGTACCTTGATGCAGTGAAATTCAAAACCAAGACTTGAGAATAACTTTAATCTTCATCTCAATTCCACATGGTGCCCAAGATGTGTGGTCTCTCAATCAGTTTTCATGTACGATGATTCTTAAAGAAAAATCCTTCTTCTTCCCCTTGTAGAGAAAAACTATTTTCTTTCCTTTCATCATACGTACATTCTAACTACCTTGGTAGTTACTTTATTTAATAACTCTTATTAAGTAAAATCTGATTATCTAATTGGGTTAGCCTTTTGGGCCTACCCAATTAGGTTTTAAGTTTATGCCTTGAGATGGGACCAAAGTGAACAAATAAGGCTCTAGCTCCAATGGGCCTTGGGCTTTTCTGTCAACTCTTGACAAGTCCAAAGTTATCATTAATTATATTTAATACCACTATATAAATATAATTGCACTCTAGGCCTTATTAATAAATTATATCCCAAGACTCTAATAATATCATTTGACCCCTCCATGAAATATCCATAGTGAACAAAGCCATAATAAACTGTCCCTTTTTAAACAACTATTTTATCCTTGAGTACCCGGTTTAATCTTTTAGTTATTCACATTTATTGAAATCTGATTTCAATAAATATAAGCTTTAGTAACTTCTTACTGAAGTGGGTGCGCTGAATAACCAGTTCCCATTAAACCTATCTCAAAGGGATATTTTGTGTCTCTACTAAAAGAGATTATTGATTCCATCTTGAGAATATGTGTTTCCTCAACACTACGTGTGGTTACCCAACATATTAAGGTTTTGACTGTGAATATTAGATCTCACTCCTGATATATCTAAGTAACCTACATTTCATGATCGGGTTCAATACCCTTTCCGGATTAAGAGTCTATGAAATTAGAAGTCATGAAATTAATTATTCAGGTGACAGTTGTTGATTGAATAATTAATCTCACAACGGTCCAGTTTAATATGTCTTAACTCTTAAGACACATCAACACATCAATTAGAAGTCTCCACTTCCATGATCAAGACAAATCATCTTAGTTGATATATTATAGTCTTTGCAGATGAAACACCCAATTTCATCACCGACTATGAA
>NC_134017.1:34891236-34893736 GCF_040712315.1 Castanea sativa
CAACAAAGAGACAACAACACTAGGCAAAGATTCGTCAAGTTCGTTAGTATTAAAACACACCTCTTTGTACAAGAGTACAAATATAGGCTGTTTTGTATAAAAAGCACTCTTGACATCACTCGCCTTAGCATAAAAACTCTCTTGTTTTATTGTTTTTCTCTCATTTTTTCCACCCTCAACTGTCTTTTCACTCTTTTTTATGGTTTCACTCTCTTTTTTCTGTTCACACTCTTTTATTCTTTCACTCTGCTTCTCATCATCTTTTTTTGCATTCTCAATCTCACAATTTTTCAAGTCATTTTCTCTTTTCAGTTTCACTTGATCTTCATACACTTGTCTCGGAGTCAACGGTACAAGAGTAATGGTTTTATTATCTTTAATAAAAGAATACCTATTCTTGAACCCATCATGATTGACTCTCCTGTCAAACTGCCATGGCCTGCCCAATAAAATGTGACCCGCTTGCATTGGAACAACATCACAAAGTACTTCATCCTTGTACCTCCCAATTGAAAAAGAAACCAGTACCTGCTTATTTACCTTAACTTCTCCACAATCATTCAACCACTGCAACTTATATGGTTTAGGGTGTTTCAAGGTAGGTAGATTCAATTTTCAACTAAAGTAGTACTAGCCACATTAGTACAGCTCCCCCCATCTATAATCATACTACATACCTTGTTGTTGACATGGCATCTAGTGTGAAAAATGTTCTCCCTTTGTTGTTCCATGTCATCCTCTTTGACTTGGGCACTTAAAGCACGCCTTGCAACAAGCGACTCACCGTCCACTAGATACTCCACTTCATCATCACAAGCATCCTCAAGTGATGGAATCTGGTCATCATCTTCCTCGCTTTCAGTTTCCACCTCTCCATCAATACGTGCGATCATGGTCCTCTTATTTGGGCATTGTGAAGCAATATGACCTACTCCCAAACAACGAAAACACTTAATATCACGATTACGAGTCTGGGATTCATTTTTACCTTTGTTGACACTGGGAGCTTCATCTCTCCTTTTTTGTGGCTCGGATTTGGACTTGCAAATAGCCCCTTCGTCTTTCCTCCCATTTGACCTCCATGAAGTAGAGGAGCCCGGATTTTTAAATGACCGAGTTCCTTTCCTTTTAAGCTGTCGTTCCACCTTTATTGCCATGTGCACTATGTCCTCCAACTCCATGTAGTGCTGCAACTCCACCACGTTGGCAATGTCACGATTCAGCCCATTCAAAAACCTTGTCATGGGCTGAATCGGGACATTGCCAACGTGGTGGAGTTGCAGCACTACGTGGAGTTGGAGGACATGGTGCACATGGCAATAAAGGTGGAACGACAGCTTAAAAGGAAAGGAATTCGGTCATTTCAAAATCCGGGCTCCTCTACTTCATGGAGGTCAAATGGGAGGAAAGACGAAGGGGCTGTTTTCAAGTCCAAATCTGAACCACAAAAAAGGAGAGATGAAGCTCCCAGTGTCAACAAAGGTAAAAATGAATCCCAGACTCGTAATCGTGATATTAAGTGTTTTCGTTGTTTGGGAGTAGGTCATATTGCTTCACAATGCCCAAATAAGAGGACCATGATCGCACGTATTGATGGAGAGGTGGAAACTGAAAGCGAGGAAGATGATGACCAGATTCCATCACTTGAGGATGCTTGTGATGAAGAAGTGGAGTATCCAGTGGAGGGTGAGTCGCTTGTTGCAAGGCGTGCTTTAAGTGCCCAAGTCAAAGAGGATGACATGGAACAACAGAGGGAGAACATTTTTCACCCTAGATGCCACATCAACAACAAGGTATGTAGTATGATTATAGATGGGGGGAGCTGTACTAATGTGGCTAGTACTACTTTAGTTGAAAAATTGAATTTATCTACCTTGAAACACCCTAGACCATATAAGTTGCAGTGGTTGAATGATTGTGGAGAAGTTAAGGTAAATAAGCAAGTACTGGTTTCTTTTTCAATTGGGAGATACAAGGATGAAGTACTTTATGATGTTGTTCCAATGCAAGCGGGTCACATTTTATTGGGCGAGCATGGCGCTTTGACAGAAGAGTCAATCATGATGGGTTCAAGAATAGGTATTCTTTTGTTAAAGATAGTAAAACCATTACTCTTGTACCGTTGACTCCGAGACAAGTGTATGAAGATCAAGTGAAACTGAAAAGAGAAAATGACTTGAAAAATTGTGAGATTGAGAATGCAAAAAAAGATGATGAGAAAGAGAGTGAAAGAATAAAAGAGTGTGAACAGAAAAAAGAGAGTGAAAACATAAAAAAGAGTGAAAAGACAGTTGAGGGTGGAAAAAATAGAAAAACAAAAAAACAAGGGAGTTTTTATGCTAAGGCGAGTGATGTCAAGAGTGCTTTTTATACTAAACAGCCTATATTTGTACTCTTGTACAAAGAGGTGTGTTTTAATACTAACGAACTTGACAAATCTTTGCCTAGTGTTGTTGTCTCTTTGTTGCAGGAATATGAGGACGTGTTTCCTAATGATATT
>NC_134017.1:34898736-34911236 GCF_040712315.1 Castanea sativa
AGGTTCTAAAATCAGTTTCCTATCCCTTTATCTTTTGTTTCCTATTATCATCCTATCTAATTTCTTTTGTTTTCTTTATTCATCAACAAGCATGAGAATCAACAAACATTCAAGGATCCATTGCATGTTCCAGTTGGGCCTATTACAAGAGCAAGATCCAAGAAGATCAAAGAAGCACTTAATGGGCTGATTCAAGGGATTTGGGCTGATTCTAACGCAGGGCATTTCAAGCTTGGCCCAAAGGAAGCTGAAAACGTAATAAATTTAATTCAAGCTATCTAGGGCTGATCTGGCTTAATTGCGAGTGATTTATGGCATGAATTAATGGCTGATTGACTTTCCAGCTCGATATCTATTAAGGCAAATTTTTTCCTATTTCTGACGTGCTAATTTCAGACCAAATCAACTTTTATTTAGGGTTTTATTATTTAGTACGTTTTTTTAGGTATTTTTCTTGTTTTTAGGTGCATTTAATGCTTTTTAGGTCAAATTTGATTCCTGATATGGTAAGGCATCAATTGGGAGTTATTTTAGAATATATTTTCTTGTCTGTCAAGTTTTATGGAACCCTTAAATAGGCTCGGAAGTTTGTAAATGTTTTTCATAATATTATTGAATAAAAATCAGAAAAGGTGAGCCTTTGCTCTTCTTTTGGTTCTTCAAGAACTATGAACTTATTAGGGATTCTTCCTTGTGGCGTTCAAACTTTATACCTTTGGTTCGTGATTGTTTATAATCATTGGGTCAAGGTCAACTTATACCTTTGGTTTGCGTTTCGATTTTAAACGTTGGGTCGGCGTTTCTATCAAAACTCTGAATTTTTGTTTTCTTAGGCAAGTATTCCAATATTTTTGTTGGGTCTCGAAGCGTGTCGATTGAGGTTCGCATCATTTGGTATTAAATATTCCAATATTTTTGTTAGGTCTCAAAGCGTGTGGATTGGGGTTCGCATCATTTGGTATTAGAGCACAGGTTCTAAAATGTGTTTCCTATCCCTTTATCTTTTGTTCCTGTTATCATCCTATCTTGTTTCTTTTGTTTTCTTCATTCATCAACAAGCATAAGAATCAACAAGCATTCAAGGATCCATTGCATGTTCCTGTTGGGCCTATTACAAGAGCAAGATCCAAGAAGATCAACGAAGCACTTAATGGGCTGATTCAAGAGATTTGGGCTGATTCTAACGCAGGACACTTCAAGCTTGGCCTAAAGTAAGCTGAAAACGTAATAAATTTAATTCAAGCTATTTAGGGCTTATCTGGCTTAATTGCGAGTGATTTATGGCATGAATTAATGGCTGATTGACTATTGAGCTCGATATCTGTTAAGGCAGATTTTTTCCTTTTTTGGATGTGCTAATTTCAGACCAAATCAACTTTTATTTACGGTTTTATTATTTAGTACGTTTTTTAGGTATTTTTCTTGTTTTTAGGAGCATTTAATGTTTTTTAGGTCAAATTTGATTCCTGATATGGTAAGGCATGAATTAGGAGTTATTTTAGAATATATTTTCTTGTCTGTCAAGTTTTATGGAACCCTTAAATAGGCTTCGAAGTTTGTAAACGTTTTTCATAAAATTATTGAATAAAAATCAGAAAGGTGAGGCTTTGCTCTTCTTTTGGTCCTTCAAGAACAGTAAACTTATCAGGGATTCTTCCTTGTAGCGTTCAAACTTTATACCTTCGGTTCGTGATTCTTTATAATCATTGGGTCAAGGTCAACTTATACCTTTGGTTTGCGTTTCGATTTTAAACGTTGGATCAGGGTTTCTATCAAAAATCTGAATTTTAGCTTTCTTGGGCAAGTATTCCAATATTTTTGTTGGGTCTCAAAGCGTGTCGATTGAGGTTCGCAACATTTAGTATTAAATATTCCAATATTTTTGTTAGGTCTCAAAGCGTGTCGATTGAGGTTCGCATCATTTGTTATTAGAGCACAGGTTCTAAAATCAGTTTCCTATCTGTTTATCTTTTGTTTCCTATCATCATCCTATCTAATTTCTTTTGTTTTCTTCATTCATCAACAAGCATGAGAATCAACAAGCATTCAAGGATCCATTGCATGTTCCAGTTGGGCCTATTATAAGAGCAAGATCCTAGAAGATCAAAGAAGCACTTAATGGGCTGATTCAAGAGATTTGGGCTGATTCTAACGCAGGACATTTCAAGCTTGGCCCAAAGGAAGCTGAAAACGTAATAAATTTAATTCAAGCTATCTAGGGCTGATCTGGCTTAATTGCGAGTGATTTATGGCATGAATTAATGGCTGATTGACTTTCCAGCTCGATATCTATTAAGGCAAATTTTTTCCTATTTCTGACGTGCTAATTTCAGACCAAATCAACTTTTATTTAGGGTTTTATTATTTAGTACGTTTTTTTAGGTATTTTTCTTGTTTTTAGGTGCATTTAATGCTTTTTAGGTCAAATTTGATTCCTGATATGGTAAGGCATCAATTGGGAGTTATTTTAGAATATATTTTCTTGTCTGTCAAGTTTTATGGAACCCTTAAATAGGCTCGGAAGTTTGTAAATGTTTTTCATAATATTATTGAATAAAAATCAGAAAAGGTGAGCCTTTGCTCTTCTTTTGGTTCTTCAAGAACTATGAACTTATTAGGGATTCTTCCTTGTGGCGTTCAAACTTTATACCTTTGGTTCGTGATTGTTTATAATCATTGGGTCAAGGTCAACTTATACCTTTGGTTTGCGTTTCGATTTTAAACGTTGGGTCGGCGTTTCTATCAAAACTCTGAATTTTTGTTTTCTTAGGCAAGTATTCCAATATTTTTGTTGGGTCTCGAAGCGTGTCGATTGAGGTTCGCATCATTTGGTATTAAATATTCCAATATTTTTGTTGGGTCTCAAAGCGTGTGGATTGGGGTTCGCATCATTTGGTATTAGAGCACAGGTTCTAAAATCAGTTTCCTATCCCTTTATCTTTTGTTCCTGTTATCATCCTATCTTGTTTCTTTTGTTTTCTTCATTCATCAACAAGCATAAGAATCAACAAGCATTCAAGGATCCATTGCATGTTCCAGTTGGGCCTATTATAAGAGCAAGATCCTAGAAGATCAAAGAAGCACTTAATGGGCTGATTCAAGAGATTTGGGCTGATTCTAATGCAGGACATTTCAAGCTTGGCCCAAAGGAAGCTGAAAACGTAATAAATTTAATTCAAGCTATCTAGGGCTGATCTGGCTTAATTGCGAGTGATTTATGGCATGAATTAATGGCTGATTGACTTTCCAGCTCGATATCTATTAAGGCAAATTTTTTCCTATTTCTGACGTGCTAATTTCAGATCAAATCAACTTTTATTTAGGGTTTTATTATTTAGTACGTTTTTTTAGGTATTTTTCTTGTTTTTAGGTGCATTTAATGCTTTTTAGGTCAAATTTGATTCCTGATATGGTAAGGCATCAATTGGGAGTTATTTTAGAATATATTTTCTTGTCTGTCAAGTTTTATGGAACCCTTAAATAGGCTCGGAAGTTTGTAAATGTTTTTCATAATATTATTGAATAAAAATCAGAAAAGGTGAGCCTTTGCTCTTCTTTTGGTTCTTCAAGAACTATGAACTTATTAGGGATTCTTCCTTGTGGCGTTCAAACTTTATACCTTTGGTTCGTGATTGCTTATAATCATTGGGTCAAGGTCAACTTATACCTTTGGTTTGCGTTTCGATTTTAAACGTTGGGTCGGCGTTTCTATCAAAACTCTGAATTTTTGTTTTCTTAGGCAAGTATTCCAATATTTTTGTTGGGTCTCGAAGCGTGTCGATTGAGGTTCGCATCATTTGGTATTAAATATTCCAATATTTTTGTTAGGTCTCAAAGCGTGTGGATTGGGGTTCGCATCATTTGGTATTAGAGCACAGGTTCTAAAATCAGTTTCCTATCCCTTTATCTTTTCTTCCTGTTATCATCCTATCTTGTTTCTTTTGTTTTCTTCATTTATCAACAAGCATAAGAATCAACAAGCATTCAAGGATCCATTGCATGTTCCTGTTGGGCCTATTACAAGAGCAAGATCCAAGAAGATCAACGAAGCACTTATTGGGCTGATTCAAGAGATTTGGGCTGATTCTAACGCAGGACACTTCAAGCTTGGCCTAAAGTAAGCTGAAAACGTAATAAATTTAATTCAAGCTATTTAGGGCTTATCTGGCTTAATTGCGAGTGATTTATGGCATGAATTAATGGCTGATTGACTATCGAGCTCGATATCTGTTAAGGCAGATTTTTTCCTTTTTTGGATGTGCTAATTTCAGACCAAATCAACTTTTATTTACGGTTTTATTATTTAGTACGTTTTTTAGGTATTTTTCTTGTTTTTAGGAGCATTTAATGCTTTTTAGGTCAAATTTGATTCCTGATATGGTAAGGCATGAATTAGGAGTTATTTTAGAATATATTTTCTTGTCTGTCAAGTTTTATGGAACCCTTAAATAGGCTCTGAAGTTTGTAAACGTTTTTCATAAAATTATTGAATAAAAATCAGAAAGGTGAGGCTTTGCTCTTCTTTTGGTCCTTCAAGAACAGTAAACTTATCAGGGATTCTTCCTTGTAGCGTTCAAACTTTATACCTTCGGTTCGTGATTCTTTATAATCATTGGGTCAAGGTCAACTTATACCTTTGGTTTGCGTTTCGATTTTAAACGTTGGATCAGGGTTTCTATCAAAAATCTGAATTTTAGCTTTCTTGGGCAAGTATTCCAATATTTTTGTTGGGTCTCAAAGCGTGTCGATTGAGGTTCGCAACATTTAGTATTAAATATTCCAATATTTTTGTTAGGTCTCAAAGCGTGTCGATTGAGGTTCGCATCATTTGTTATTAGAGCACAGGTTCTAAAATCAGTTTCCTATCTGTTTATCTTTTGTTTCCTATCATCATCCTATCTAATTTCTTTTGTTTTCTTCATTCATCAACAAGCATGAGAATCAACAAGCATTCAAGGATCCATTGCATGTTCCAGTTGGGCCTATTATAAGAGCAAGATCCTAGAAGATCAAAGAAGCACTTAATGGGCTGATTCAAGAGATTTGGGCTGATTCTAACGCAGGACATTTCAAGCTTGGCCCAAAGGAAGCTGAAAACGTAATAAATTTAATTCAAGCTATCTAGGGCTGATCTGGCTTAATTGCGAGTGATTTATGGCATGAATTAATGGCTGATTGACTATCGAGCTCGATATCTGTTAAGGCAGATTTTTTCCTTTTTTGGATGTGCTAATTTCAGACCAAATCAACTTTTATTTACGGTTTTATTATTTAGTACGTTTTTTAGGTATTTTTCTTGTTTTTAGGAGCATTTAATGCTTTTTAGGTCAAATTTGATTCCTGATATGGTAAGGCATGAATTAGGAGTTATTTTAGAATATATTTTCTTGTCTGTCAAGTTTTATGGAACCCTTAAATAGGCTCTGAAGTTTGTAAACGTTTTTCATAAAATTATTGAATAAAAATCAGAAAGGTGAGGCTTTGCTCTTCTTTTGGTCCTTCAAGAACAGTAAACTTATCAGGGATTCTTCCTTGTAGCGTTCAAACTTTATACCTTCGGTTCGTGATTCTTTATAATCATTGGGTCAAGGTCAACTTATACCTTTGGTTTGCGTTTCGATTTTAAACGTTGGATCAGGGTTTCTATCAAAAATCTGAATTTTAGCTTTCTTGGGCAAGTATTCCAATATTTTTGTTGGGTCTCAAAGCGTGTCGATTGAGGTTCGCAACATTTAGTATTAAATATTCCAATATTTTTGTTAGGTCTCAAAGCGTGTCGATTGAGGTTCGCATCATTTGTTATTAGAGCACAGGTTCTAAAATCAGTTTCCTATCTGTTTATCTTTTGTTTCCTATCATCATCCTATCTAATTTCTTTTGTTTTCTTCATTCATCAACAAGCATGAGAATCAACAAGCATTCAAGGATCCATTGCATGTTCCAGTTGGGCCTATTATAAGAGCAAGATCCTAGAAGATCAAAGAAGCACTTAATGGGCTGATTCAAGAGATTTGGGCTGATTCTAACGCAGGACATTTCAAGCTTGGCCCAAAGGAAGCTGAAAACGTAATAAATTTAATTCAAGCTATCTAGGGCTGATCTGGCTTAATTGCGAGTGATTTATGGCATGAATTAATGGCTGATTGACTTTCCAGCTCGATATCTGTTAAGGCAGATTTTTTCCTATTTTGGATGTGTTAATTTCCGACCAAATCAACTTTTATTTAGGATTTTATTATTTAGTACGTTATTTTAGGTATTTTTCTTGTTTTTAGGTGCATTTAATGCTTTTTAGGTCAAATTTGATTCCTGATATGGTAAGGCATCAATTAGGAGTTATTTTAGAATATATTTTCTTGTCTGTCAAGTTTTATGGAGCCCTTAAATAGGCTCGGAAATTTGTAAACGTTTTTCATAATATTATTGAATAAAAATCAGAAAATGTGAGCCTTTGCTCTTCTTTTGGTTCTTCAAGAACTATAAACTTATTAGGGATTCTTCCTTGTGGCGTTCAAACTTTATACCTTCGGTTCGTGATTCTTTATAATCATTGGGTCAAGGTCAACTTATACCTTTGGTTTGCGTTTCGATTTTAAACGTTGGGTCGGGGTTTCTATCAAAAATCTGAATTTTTGTTTTCTTAGGCAAGTATTCCAATATTTTTGTTGGGTCTCGAAGCGTGGCGATTGAGGTTCGCATCATTTGGTATTAAATATTCCAATATTTTTGTTAGGTCTCAAAGCGTGTGGATTGGGGTTCGCATCATTTGGTATTAGAGCACAGGTTCTAAAATCAGTTTCCTATCCCTTTATCTTTTGTTCCTGTTATCATCCTATCTTGTTTCTTTTGTTTTCTTCATTCATCAACAAGCATAAGAATCAACAAGCATTCAAGGATCCATTGCATGTTCCTGTTGGGCCTATTACAAGAGCAAGATCCAAGAAGATCAACGAAGCACTTAATGGGCTGATTCAAGATATTTGGGTTGATTCTAATGCAGGACACTTCAAGCTTGGCCTAAAGGAAGCTGAAAACGTAATAAATTTAATTCAAGCTATTTAGGGCTTATCTGGCTTAATTGCGAGTGATTTATGGCATGAATTAATGGCTGATTGACTATCGAGCTCGATATCTGTTAAGGCAGATTTTTTCCTTTTTTGGATGTGCTAATTTCAGACCAAATCAACTTTTATTTACGGTTTTATAATTTAGTACGTTTTTAGGTATTTTTCTTGTTTTTAGGTGCATTTAATGCTTTTTAGGCCAAATTTGATTCCTAATATGGTAAGGCATCAATTAGGAGTTATTTTAGAATATCTTTTCTTGTCTGTCAAGTTTTATGGAACCCTTAAATAGGCTCTGAAGTTTGTAAACGTTTTTCATAATATTATTGAATAAAAATCAGAAAGGTGAGGCTTTGCTCTTCTTTTGGTCCTTCAAGAACTGTAAACTTATCAAGGATTCTTCCTTGTAGCGTTCAAACTTTATACCTTCGGTTCGTGATTCTTTATAATCATTGGGTCAAGGTCAACTTATACCTTTGGTTTGCGTTTCGATTTTAAACGTTGGGTCAGGGTTTCTATCAAAAATCTGAATTTTAGCTTTCTTGGGCAATTATTCCAACATTTTTGTTGGGTCTCAAAGCGTGTCGATTGACGTTCGCCTCATTTAGTATTAAATATTCCAATATTTTTGTTAGGTCTCAAAGCGTGTGGATTGAGGTTCGCATCATTTGGTATTAGAGCACAGGTTCTAAAATCAGTTTCCTATCCCTTTATCTTTTGTTTCCTATCATCATCCTATCTTGTTTCTTTTGTTTTCTTCATTCATCAACAAGCATGAGAATCAACAAGCATTCAAGGATCCATTGCATGTTCCAGTTGGGCCTATTACAAGAGCAAGATCCAAGAAAATCAAAGAAGCACTTAATGGGCTGATTCAAGAGATTTGGGCTGATTCTAACGCAGGACATTTCAAGCTTGGCCTAAAGGAAGCTGAAAACGTAATAAATTTAATTCAAGCTATCTAGGGCTGATCTGGCTTAATTGCGAGTGATTTATGGCATGAATTAATGGCTGATTGACTTTCCAGCTCGATATCTGTTAAGGCAGATTTTTTCCTATTTTGGATGTGTTAATTTCCGACCAAATCAACTTTTATTTAGGGTTTTATTATTTAGGGTCCGTTTGGATAGAACTTATTGCTGAAAACTGAAAACTGAAAACTGAAAACACTGTAGCAAAATAATTTTAAAATGTGTGAATAGTACCGCGGGACCCATTTTTAATGAAAAAGTTGCTGAAAAGTAAAAATTGTGGGTCCGTGAACAGTGCACGAATGCACTGTTCACAGAAGAATTAGTCAACACTTGCGGCTGGAGGAAAAAAAAAAAAAAAAAAAAAAAAGACTTAAACGCAGACGCAGGAATAAGTTTATCCAAACGCCCTCTTAGTACGTTATTTTAGGTATTTTTCTTGTTTTTAGGTGCATTTAATGCTTTTTAGGTCAAATTTGATTCCTGATATGGTAAGGCATCAATTAGGAGTTATTTTAGAATATATTTTCTTGTCTGTCAAGTTTTATGGAGCCCTTAAATAGGCTCGGAAGTTTGTAAACGTTTTTCATAATATTATTGAATAAAAATCAGAAAAGGTGAGCCTTTGCTCTTCTTTTGGTTCTTCAAGAACTATAAACTTATTAGGGATTCTTCCTTGTGGCGTTCAAACTTTATACCTTCGGTTCGTGATTCTTTATAATCATTGGGTCAAGGTCAACTTATACCTTTGGTTTGCGTTTCGATTTTAAACGTTGGGTCGGGGTTTCTATCAAAAATCTGAATTTTTGTTTTCTTAGGCAAGTATTCCAATATTTTTGTTGGGTCTCGAAGCGTGGCGATTGAGGTTCGCATCATTTGGTATTAAATATTCCAATATTTTTGTTAGGTCTCAAAGCGTGTGGATTGGGGTTCGCATCATTTGGTATTAGAGCACAGGTTCTAAAATCAGTTTCCTATCCCTTTATCTTTTGTTCCTGTTATCATCCTATCTTGTTTCTTTTGTTTTCTTCATTCATCAACAAGCATAAGAATCAACAAGCATTCAAGGATCCATTGCATGTTCCTGTTGGGCCTATTACAAGAGCAAGATCCAAGAAGATCAACGAAGCACTTAATGGGCTGATTCAAGATATTTGGGTTGATTCTAATGCAGGACACTTCAAGCTTGGCCTAAAGGAAGCTGAAAACGTAATAAATTTAATTCAAGCTATTTAGGGCTTATCTGGCTTAATTGCGAGTGATTTATGGCATGAATTAATGGCTGATTGACTATCGAGCTCGATATCTGTTAAGGCAGATTTTTTCCTTTTTTGGATGTGCTAATTTCAGACCAAATCAACTTTTATTTACGGTTTTATTATTTAGTACGTTTTTTAGGTATTTTTCTTGTTTTTAGGTGCATTTAATGTTTTTTAGGCCAAATTTGATTCCTGATATGGTAAGGCATCAATTAGGAGTTATTTTAGAATATCTTTTCTTGTCTGTCAAGTTTTATGGAACCCTTAAATAGGCTCTGAAGTTTGTAAACGTTTTTCATAATATTATTGAATAAAAATCAGAAAGGTGAGGCTTTGCTCTTCTTTTGGTCCTTCAAGAACTGTAAACTTATCAAGGATTCTTCCTTGTAGCGTTCAAACTTTATACCTTCGGTTCGTGATTCTTTATAATCATTGGGTCAAGGTCAACTTATACCTTTGGTTTGCGTTTCGATTTTAAACGTTGGGTCAGGGTTTCTATCAAAAATCTGAATTTTAGCTTTCTTGGGCAATTATTCCAACATTTTTGTTGGGTCTCAAAGCGTGTCGATTGACGTTCGCGTCATTTAGTATTAAATATTCCAATATTTTTGTTAGGTCTCAAAGCGTGTGGATTGAGGTTCGCATCATTTGGTATTAGAGCACAGGTTCTAAAATCAGTTTCCTATCCCTTTATCTTTTGTTTCCTATTATCATCCTATCTTGTTTCTTTTGTTTTCTTCATTCATCAACAAGCATGAGAATCAACAAGCATTCAAGGATCCATTGCATGTTCCAGTTGGGCCTATTACAAGAGCAAGATCCAAGAAAATCAAAGAAGCACTTAATGGGCTGATTCAAGAGATTTGGGCTGATTCTAACGCAGGACATTTCAAGCTTGGCCTAAAGGAAGCTGAAAACGTAATAAATTTAATTCAAGCTATCTAGGGCTGATCTGGCTTAATTGCGAGTGACTTATGGCTTGAATTAATGGCTAATTGACTTTCCAGCTCGATATCTGTTAAGGCAGATTTTTTCCTATTTTGGATGTGCTAATTTCAGACCAAATCAACTTTTATTTAGGGTTTTATTATTTAGTATGTGTTTTAGGTATTTTTCTTGTTTTTAGGTGCATTTAATGCTTTTTAGGTCAAATTTGATTCCTGATATGGTAAGGCATCAATTAGGAGTTATTTTAGAATATATTTTCTTGTCTGTCAAGTTTTGTGGAGCCCTTGAATAGGCTCTGAAGTTTGTAAACGTTTTCATAATATTATTGAATAAAAATCAGAAAAGGTTAGCCTTTGCTCTTCTTTTGGTTCTTCAAGAACTATGAAATTATTAGGGATTCTTCCTTGTGGCGTTCAAACTTTACACCTTCGGTTCGTGATTCTTTATAATCGTTGGGTCAAGGTCAACTTATACATTTGGTTTGCATTTCGATTTTAAACGTTGGGTCAGGGTTTCTATCAAAAATCTGAATTTAAGCTTTCTTAGGCAAGTATTCCAATATTGTTGTTGGGTCTCGAAGCGTGTCGATTGAGGTTCACATCATTTGGTATTAAATATTCAAATATTTTTTGTTAGGTCTCAAAGCGTGTGGATTGAGGTTCGCATCATTTGGTATTAGAGCACAGGTTCTAAAATCAGTTTCCTATCCCTTTATCTTTTGTTTCCTGTTATCATCCTATCTTGTTTCATTTGTTTTCTTCATTGATCGACAAGCATAAGAATCAACAAGCATTCAAGGATCCATTGCATGTTCCAGTTGGGCCTATTACAAGAGCAAGATCCAAGAAGATCAAAGAAGCACTTAATGGGCTGATTCAAGAGATTTAGGCTGATTCTAACGCAGGACACTTCAAGCTTGGCCTAAAGGAAGCTGAAAACGTAATAAATTTAATTCAAGCTATTTAGGGTTGATCTGGCTTAATTGCGAGTGATTTATGGCATGAATTAATGGCTGATTGACTATCCAGCTCGATATCTGTTAGGGCCGATTTTTTCCTATTTTGGATGTGCTAATTTCAGACCAAATAAACTTTTATTTAGAGTTTTATTGTTTAGTACGTTTTTTAGGTATTTTTCTTGTTTTTAGGTACATTTAATGCTTTTTAGGTCAAATTTGATTCCTAATATTGTAAGGTATTAATTAGGAGTTATTTTAGAATATATTTTCTTGTCTGTCAAGTTTTATGGAGCCCTTAAATAGGTTCTGAAGTTTGTAAACGTTTTTCATAATATTATTGAATAAAAATCAGAAAATGTGAGGTTTTGCTCTTCTTTTGGTTCTTCAAGAACTGTGAACTTATTAGGGATTCTTCCTTGTGGCGTTCAAACTTTATACCTTCAGTTCGTGATTCTTTATAATTATTGGGTCAAGGTCAACTTATACCTTTGATTCGCGTTTCGATTATAAACGTTGGGTCAGGGTTTCTATCAAAAATCTGAATTTTAGCTTTCTTGGGCAAGTATTCCAATATTTTTGTTGGGTCTCGAAGCGTGTCGATTGAGGTTCGCATCATTTGGTATTAAATATTCCAATATTTTTGTTGGGTCTCAATGCGTGTCGATTGCGGTTCGCATCATTTGGTATCAGAGCACAGTTTTAAAATCAGTTTCCTATCCCTTTATCTTTTGTTTCCTGTTATCATCCTATCTTGTTTCTTTTGTTTTCTTCATTCATCATTCTTATTTTTTTTGTTTTTGTTGAAGTGGACTAGGTTAAAATCGTGCACCTAGTTCCCAAAAAAAAAAAAAAAAAAAGACATCAGAACAGAATTAGAAAAAAAGAAAAAAATTTGTTTGTAGTTTCAATTCTCTCAGATCAGAATATCGTTTGCTTTTGTCCTCTTCCTTTGATTTAGTGTTTCTGTCATATTTTCTTGCCGTTGGTATTTGTTTTTTAAACTACAAGTGGAAAACGGCAAGAGAGTGTGAGACTACTATCGGGAAAAAGCCAATTTAAGTGTGAAACACGAGTGGGAGTGTTGTGAGGAATTATTTCTAACAATTCTCTTTTGTTTCAAAAGTATGTCTTTCAGGTGTGAAACATCAAATAGGGAAGGAGGGGAGGAGTCGTCCATCATTTTGCAGGCTATGCAACAACAATTTGAACGAATGAACGTGGTGTTTAATGAGATTTGGGATCGGATGGATAGGCAAGACACTTTTATTGCTACTTTGCGTGAGGAGCGTCCCCAAAGAGG
>NC_134017.1:34913736-34936236 GCF_040712315.1 Castanea sativa
GAAAACGTAATAAATTTAATTCAAGCTATTTAGGGCTGATCTGGCTTAATTGCGAGTCATTTATGGCATGAATTAATGGCTGATTGACTTTCCAGCTCTATATCTGTTAAGACAGATTTTTTCCTATTTTGGATGTTCTAATTTCAGACCAAATCAACTTTTCTTTAGGATTTTATTATTTAGTACGTTTTTTAGGTATTTTTCTTGTTTTTAGGTGCATTTAATGCTTTTTAGGTCAAATTTGATTCCTGATATGGTAAGGTATCAATTAGGAGTTATTTTAGAATATATTTTCTTGTCTATCAAGTTTTATGGAGCCCTTAAATAGGCTCTGAAGTTTGTAAACACTTTTCATAATATTATTGAATAAAAATAAAAAAAAAGGTGAGGCTTTGCTCTTCTTTTGCTTCTTCAAGAACTGTGAACTTATCAGGGATTCTTCCTTGTGGCATTCAAACTTTATACCTTTGGTTCGTGATTCTTTATAATCATTGGGTCAAGGTCAACTTATACCTTTGGTTCGCGTTTCGATTATAAACGTTGGGTTAGGGTTTCTATTAAAAATCTGAATTTTAGCTTTCTTGGGCAAGTATTCCAATATTTTTGTTGGGTCTCAAAGCATGTCGATTGAGGTTCGCATCACCTACAGTGCTTCTTCTTGTCTTTCCATCTTCTTAGGCTTTTCTTCTTGGGCAAGCAACGCGTCTTCTGCATTCATGTACTTAGTAGCCCTGTAAAGTACATTCGACATGGTTTTTGGGTTGTTTTTGTACAAGGAAAACAAAAGCTTCTGCTTCCGTAACCCATTGGTGAATGCAACCACAAGTATCTTGTCGTCAGCTTCATCAATCGAGAGGGCCTCCTTATTAAAGTGGGTGATGTAAGATCTCAGTGTCTCATCCTCCCGTTGCTTGATATTCATTAGGCAGATAGTGGAGGCAAACTGTGAGGCAAACTGGGCGCTTAACTCCTTAAAGATAGTGATGGAGTTTGGCGTCAACCTTCTGAACTATACACTTACGGGGCCCTTCAGCGTGGTGGGAAAGGCTCTGCACATGATCTCATTTGCTACGCCCTGCAAGTGCATAACGGTTTTAAAAGATTCTAGGTGACCAAGGGATCCCTAGATCCGTCGTAGGCCTCTACCTGTGGCGTGTGGAACTTCGATGGTAGGGGGATCGATGTGACAGATGTAGTGAAGGGTGAATCCGTTCGATGGACCAACTCGTCGAGGTCGCTCAACACCCGTCCTCTAAGGGTTTTCATCATAAAGTTCATCCTTTCTTTCATCATCTACATCTCAACGACCATGTATGGTGGAGCCGTATCTGCAGGGGATGGACGGCTTATATTTTGTCGCTCTTGTCTGCTTAGGGCATTGTTGCCCTCCGACCCTTCTTGGTCCCTTCTCTAAACGCTCGTGCCTTCTTGGTCCTCCTCCTGAGTGTTATGCCCTGCATTCTTTTGGCACAGTTGTTCCACTAGGTCATGGTTCTGCTTGGTGAGGCGTTCCACTGCCGCGACGAGAGTCTGAACCTGTCTCTTAATGGCAGTGTTGCGTAGTTCGTCTCCTTGATTATTGTTGGTGGTCGCCATTGAGCGAGTAAGTACCATGCAACTTTTTGTCTAGGAAGCGGCAGTATGACTTACTTTTCGTTCCTACAGACGGCGCCAACTGATGATGCCAAAAATCGCCAGTAAGCTACATGGCCCCTACGTGCTCTTAGACAAGACCTGTGCAACAAAGAAGAAGAAGAAGAAGACCCTACAAAGAGAGTACCAGTGTGGTACCGGCCAAATATCCTTCGAATGTTAAGTTAGAGAACTCTCACAACTCTAGAGTGCCAAAGCTGGGATAAATTATGCCCACCTTGATTTCTAAGGGTTTTGGGTTTTTATAGTAGTGTAGAACCGACTTTTGTTTCTCGGAGGAGAAGATGTTTCCTTGTAGGGAAGATCCTCATAAATACACGTATTTTACGGGATCCTTTCCATGTAGAGATTTTGTTGATTAGGGTTAATTGTAGGGTACAAGATGATGTGGGACGAAAACGCTGACTGTCCCTAGACGGTCATCACCTCGGCAGCCATCCAAGAGTTATCCTCAGGACGAGGGTAACGTACAAGGACGTCCAGAGAATGATAGTGAAGCTACATCCTTCGTCCAGGGGATGCGCGCGACCTGCCCCGAGAGGACTCGTCCACATAAAACTTCGTGGACGAGTATGCTACACTTGGAATTTAGGGACACTCAACGAAGGAACTCCAGGACGAGGAGATCATACTTAGAAGAATCTCCGAACATAATGTGACAATCCCTTATCCCACGCATAACCGTCATGTATTCATTGCGAAACAAGAGCATAACTTCCAAACGGTTATGCAAGTTACGTCTGATTTCTACCTCTCCCTGAATCCAGGAGAAGTTCCAATTTTGATAACTGCCTATAAGAACACTATATAAAGGCTGCTTCAGACAAGGCCAAGTTACGTTCATTTTTTACTCCAAAAAAGTTGGAACTCAGATTACATAGAGGGAAAAACTAACTTTGCCATCAGAGGATTTTTGGCCGGCAGTCCCGGTCGCCTTTGATACGCTTTTCTTTCCTTTTCAGGCCGTAGAAAGAACCAGTAGTCCTTTCAAGTCCGAAGCATCCAGCCTACTGATTTTCTTTGCATCATCAGTTGGCGCCGTCTGATGGGAAAGACTGTTATTCTATCCCAGACAAAAGGTTGAATGGTTCGAACAAGATCAAGGGCTACTAGCCCAGGCCACCAGGAGAGTAGGGATGCCTCCAGCAATCCCCTTCGCGATCGCAGATCAGCGCCTGTAATGCAACCGCCTTCTATTCAGCACATACAATCCATGGCCGCCGCTATGGCAGAACTGACGCGTCAGAACCAGGAGTTGAATAAGGAGATCAACCTCAGGAGGCAGCGTCAAGGACACATGGAGGGAAGGGCCCCAAGTCAGGAAGGGGGAGGGGAAAATGTAGAGTCCGAGGATCAAACAAGGGGTACCGCTTCAAGAAGGGTGCCGCACTTGGAAAAAGAAATGGACCAGATGAGGAAAGCCATGGAGGAAATGAGGGAAAATATGAGGCGAGTAAACCCAGTAGATGATATGGTCCACCGAACGGACTCCCCTTTCACAGCTTCCATCAACAGTCACCCTCTACCCCCGAAGTTCAAAATGCCTTCTCTAGACTCGTACGATGGAAATCGCGACCCTTGCGATCACATTGCAACTTTCAAGACGACCATGCACCTGCAGGGGGTCCCGGACGAGATCATGTGCAGAGCTTTTCCCACCACACTCAAGGGACCAGCGCGAGTGTGGTTCAGCAAGATTCCCCCAAACTCAGTGGGATCATTTGAAGAACTGAGTAAACTGTTTGTCAACAACTTCATTGGAGGACAGCGTCACAAGCGTTCCTCCTCTAGCCTGCTGACCATAGAGCAAGGGGACAATGAGAGTTTGCGGTCTTTTATCACCCGGTTTAACAGAGAAGCCTTAACGGTAGACGAGATGGATGACAAGCTATTGCTGGCCGCTTTCCACAATGGGGTTAATTCTGACTTGTTCATTCATAAGCTCTACGAGCAGGAACCACAAACTATGGCTGAGCTTGTCCATTCAGCCCAGAATTTTATGAATGCTGAAGACGCTATCATAGCCAAGAAAAGAAAGAGGGCAGAGTGCTCGGAAATGGGCTACCATCGCTATCAGGACCAGGGACCTCGTTCGAAGAAAGTTCGAGTAGACGAGAGAAAAGATAAGGATAGTAAGAAGGCCAGTTCCTCCGCGAGGAATCAGCAATACACGCCCTTGACTATGCCATTAGAGCAAGTTCTTATGCAGATCAAGGATGATCCGTCTTTGAAGTGGCCGGACAAAATGAAGGGAGACCCCAACAAGCATAATAGGAGTAAGTACTGCCGTTTTCACAGGGATCATGGGCATGATACGGACGAGTGCTTTGACTTGAAGCAGCAAATAGAAAATCTCATTAGACAGGGAAAATTGAGGAACTTCCTTGGACGAGATCAGAGAGATGAGAAAATGAAGGCCAAGGTGGAAGAATCATCACGCCCTCCGCTAGGAGAAATAAGGGTAATTATAGGAGGGAGCTCGGCGGCACAGTCGTCCAAATCAAGGAAGACATACCTGAGGGTGGTGCAGAACATCCAACAGTCTGGACGACCTCCTAGGACGAAGGAGGTAGACCAACAGGCTGTTACTTTCACGGACGAGGAGGCAGGACGAATTCACCACCCACACGATAACGCGATAGTCATTACCCTACTCATCTCTGACTACACGACCAGGAGGGTACTGATTGACAATGGCAGCTCTGCAGACATTCTCTACTACCCCGCGTTCCAACAAATGAAGCTAGGACGAGATCGGCTTCGACCAGTGAACTCGCCGTTGGTGGGATTCGGAGGAATGAAGGTGCAGCCTGTGGGCACCATTACGTTGCCGGTGGTTGTCGGGACGTATCCACAGCAGATAACCAAGGAGGTGAATTTCCTTGTTGTTGATTGCGCATCGTCATACAATGCAATTATTGGAAGGCCAACTTTGAACAGCTGGAAGGCGGTAACCTCCACCTACCACCTGTCCGTCAAATTCCCGACCGAGCACGGAGTAGGCCAGGTACAAGGAGACCAGCTAGCTGCCAGAGAATGCTACCTAGCCATGCTGGCCATGGACGAGCACATGCAAGCGATGAGTATAGACGGAAGAAGGGTCGTGGCTGAGCCCACTGAAGCATTAGAGGACGTGATGCGAACCTCAATCGACACGCTTTGAGACCCAACAAAAATATTGGAATATTTAACCCAGGAAAGCTAAAAATCAGATTTATGATAGAAACCCTGACCCAACGTTTATAAGAGAAACGCGAACCAAAGGTATAAGTTGACCTTGACCCAATGATTATAAAGAATCACGAACCAAAGGTATAAAGTTTGAACGCCACAAGGAAGAATCCTTGATAAGTTCACAGTTCTTGAAGAACCAAAAGAGAGCAAAGCCTCACCTTTTCTGAATTTTATTCAATAATAATCTATGAAAAACGTTTACAAGCATAAGGCCTATTTAAGGGCTCCATGAAACTTGACAGACAAGAAAATATATTCTAAAATAACTCCTAATCGATACCTTACCATATCTGGAATCAAATTTGACCTAAAAAGCATTAAATGCACCTAAAAACAAGGAATTAAATCACCTAAACCTAAAATAACGTTTTTACATAAAAATACCAAAAATAATAAATTACAACAATTAAACAGTAAATTGTGTCCTCATCAGGACGTCCCTTTGGACAATGACCAGCCCGAGAAGTCTACCAGAGTTGGGGCAAGCATGGAAGAGGGGGCGAAGCACGCTTTGGTTCGGTTTCTGAAGAAAAACCTCGATGTCTTTGCATGGAGTCATGAGGACATGCCTGGCATTGATCCGAGCGTCATTACCCACAGCCTAAACGTGTGTCCCTATTCGAAACCAGTGCGTCAGAAGAGAAGAGTTTTTGCTCCCGAGCGAGACAATGCCATCAAGGAAGAAGTGCAGAAGTTGGTCGCCGCGAAGTTTATCCGAGAAGTTCATTACCCAGACTGGTTGGCGAACGTAGTCATGGTCAAGAAAGCCAATGGCAAGTGGCGGATGTGCGTGGACTTCACTGATCTCAACAAAGCTTGCCCCAAGGATAGCTATCCATTGCCGCGCATTGACCAGTTAGTGGACTCGACGGCAGGTCACAGGATACTTAGCTTCATGGATGCTTTCTCAGGGTATAACCAGATTCAGATGAATGAAGCGGATCAGGAGAAGACCTCATTCGTCACGAGCCAAGGGTTGTATTGCTACAAGGTTATGCCCTTCGGTTTGAAGAACGCAGGGGTGACTTACCAAAGGCTGGTTAACCATATGTTCCATCCTCAAATCGGGCGAAATGTGGAAGTTTATGTGGACGACATGCTGGTGAAGAGCCAGGACGAGGATAAACATCTTGACGACCTTCAAGAGACTTTTGATACGTTGCGACGGTACCACATGAAGTTAAATCCGAGCAAGTGTGCCTTCAGGGTTTCATCGAGTAAATTCTTGGGGTTTATGGTGTCGCACAGACGAATTGAGGCGAATCCAGATAAAATCCAGGCGATACTGAACATGGAGCCACCAAGAAATATCAAGGAAGTCTAGTCTCTTACTGGACGAGTCGCCGCCCTCAACAGGTTTGTATCGAAAGCTACTGACAAATGTTTACCTTTCTTTAAAGTCCTTAGGAAGGCTTTTGAATGGACGGAAGAGTGTCAGAAGGCCTTCCAAGACTTGAAGACGTATCTAATGACGACCCCGTTGTTGAGTCCGTCTGTACCTGGGGAAGAGTTGTACTTATACTTGGCAGTGTCCCCACACGCAGTAAGCTCAGCGTTGGTCAGAGAAGAGGGGAGAGTCCAGAAGCCGGTCTATTACACAAGCCACGCGATGAGAGGGGCAGAAGGACGATACCCGATGATGGAGAAACTAGCCTTCGCATTAGTAACAGCTTCCAGAAGCCGAGACATTATTTTCAGCACACGTCATCAACGTCCCGACGTACCATCCCATAAAAAAGGCGATGAGCAGGTTGGAAGCCGCTGGACGGTTAGTATAGTGGGCCGTTGAGCTCAGCGAGTTCGATGTCAGGTACCTCCCGAGGAGCACACTAAAAGTGCAAGCGTTGGCAGATTTCATTGCAGAATTCACCCCCGCCGGACGACCTGAGCAAGGGCGAAGGAAATGAAGTATGGGTGGTAAATGTAGACGGATCATCCACACTGTATGCAGGAGGGGTCGGAATTGTACTGAAGTCCCCTGAGGGTGACAAGCTGGAGTATGCGGTCCGTCTGCAGTATCCAACTACCAACAACGAAGCTGAGTACGAGGCTCTACTCAAGGGGTTGGAATTGGCCAAGTCCTTAGGGGCGGAGTCGTTAACAATCAGAGGAGACTCTCAACTGGTCATTAACCAAGTAAATGGGATGTGTGATGTCAAAGAAGATCGAATGAAGAAGTACCTTAACAAAGTGAAACGCCTTGCCCGGAAATTTTCAACCATAAGTTTTATTCAACTTCCCAGGGAGGAGAACGCTGAAGCAGACGCCTTGGCAAAGGCCGCCTCGGCAGGAGTCATAGACGAGTTCGACGACGTCCAGTACATGCCGAGCATAGACATCCCTGATATACAGCAGATAGGAGGAGGTGAAAATTGGATGAGTCCAATAATAATCTATCTCAAAGATGGGAGGCTTCCAGAAGACAGGGATGAAGCGAGAAAGTTAAGGGTCAGGTCGGCCAAATATGTCATCATAAATGAGGTGTTGTACAAGTGAGGCTTTTCTCAACCCTACTTAAGATGCCTGGCTCCTGACGAGTCAAACTATGTTCTGAGGGAAGTTCATGAAGGATCGTGTGGAAATCATTCAAGTGCAAGGTCCCTCGTCCATAAGATCGTCCGTGCCGGCTACTATTGGCCAACAATGTAGGCAGACGCTAAAGCCTATGTCAAGGTATGTGATCAATGCCAGCGTTATAGCAATGTGCCCAAACAGCCGTCAGAGTATCAGACCCCAATGACAGCCCCATGGCCCGTCGCACAGTGGGGACTGGATATCTTAGGTCCTTTTCCCATAGGAGTCCGGCAAATGAAGTTTTTGGTGGTAGGAATAGATTACTTTACCAAGTGGGTAGAAGCCGAGCCTCTTGCAGCAATCACTCAGCAGAACGTGAAAAATTTCGTATGGAAGAACATCCTATGCAGGTTCGGAGTACCCAGGGTATTAGTATCTGACAACGGGCGTCAATTTGACAACGCACCCTTCAGGGACTTCTGCAATCATTTTGGCATCAAGAATCACTACTCTTCACCCTCCCATCCACAGGCAAATGGGCAAGCAGAAGTAGCAAACCGATCCCTGCTGAAAATCATCAAGACTCGGCTTGAGGGGGCAAAAGGGATATGGCCAGACGAGCTACCGGGTGTTCTTTGGGCCTATAGGACGACCGCACGAACTCCAACAGGAGAGACCCCGTTCAAACTAGCCTATGGGAGTGAAGCTGTCATACCAGCGGAGGTCCACATGGCAAGTCACCGAGTGATGGAGTACCAGGAGAAAGACAACGGGGAACAACTTCGCCTCGACCTCGATCTTATCGATGAGGTAAGAATGGATGCGGAACAAAGGACGGCAAGGTACAAAAATCTCATGGTCAGACAGCATGACGCCATGGTGAAGCCCAGACGGTTCGATATGGGGGACCTTGTCCTCAAAAGGGTCTCCTTGGCGACCAGGAACCCAGCTCATGGAAAACTGGGACCCAATTGGGAAGGACCCTACAGGGTAATCAACTGCAAAAGGCAGGGGTCCTACTACCTGGAAGCCCTGGACGGGCGGAAGTTAGAGCATCCTTGGAACGTGGAACATCTGCGAAGGTACTATCAGTGATGAGCGGGGACGAGGGAAGTCAGTGGCAAAATTTCAGTTGTGATTTGCTTGTTTGCTTATATTTGCTTGTGCTTTTACTACTATTATGGTGTGTTATGAATAAAAGTGCACTAGTTCTTAAACTTCTGCACCACTTATAGACTAGCTTATGAAAGATGATGCTATGTACTTGATATCTTAATAAGGCACTAGCTTATAAACACGTGCCAAGTTTGTGAACAATGTTCATATAATAATATGGTTTGAATTTCTTATGTACTTGAATTCCAGTTTCCTTGATAATATCCACGGACGAGGCAAAGCCTTAGACAAATAAAATCTCGGGACGAAGGCCTTCTCGTCCAAAACTTTGCTTTAAATAAGGATAAGACAAAGAAAAAATGCTAAGGCCTTCTCGTCCAAAACTTTCCTTTAAATAAGGATAAGACAGAAAAAATGCTAAGGCCTTCTCGTCCAAAACTTTCCTTTAAACAAGGATAAGGCAAAGAAAAAATGCTAAGGCCTTCTCGTCCAACGCTTTCCTTTAAAAAGGATAAAGCAAGAGAGAAAGGCCAAGGCCCACTCGTCTAAGAAGGAAAAGTAAGATTTAAGATATAACATTCCAGAGACGAACACTCGTCAAGATGAGAAGACATAACATTATAAACTGCTTACGAGAAGGCGAATAAAAATTGCCTAAAGGACAGGCCAAAGTAATGCAGTCGTCATCAGTCCTAAGTGGGTCGTCCATAGAAAGATTGTAGACGGTCATTCAACACTTAGAGCATAGTTTAAAGGACAATGACATAAATTATAACAAACAAAAAAGATATTCTTTAACTTGAAAAGGGTAGACGGCCACCGTCCAAAAGCCCTTATAAAGTAAACAGTAAAAGACATTGTTCATAAGCTCGTCTAGAATGCTCTAGACGAGGAAATTGTACTTGAATAACATTTCAGATTCTCAAATACATTTTAAATAAAATAAAAGAGAAAAGAAGAAAGCTAAACAACAATAACTTCTTCAAGGGGAAGGGGCATCAGCATTAGGGTCGTCCTGGGCTGGTCTGGTGGAAGCGTCGTCCTCAACGTTGACATCGTCTGAACCTGTGTGGACGAGAGAACTTGTAGCAGCAGCAAGGTTGAGTTTGATGACGCTAAAGTCAACTTCAGGAAAGCTGTCCATAGCGTCCATCCTAAAGTCCTCAAACCCTGCTGCATAGTTCGTGTCCATCAGGTCAGTAAACTCCTTGGACGCCTTGAACTCCTCCACCGCCTCGTCTTTAGCTTTCTTCAGAAGTTGGCTCAACTCGTCGTTTTCCTTTTGAAGAAGTTCAAGACGCTCGTCCTTCTTGGCAGTGTCAGACTTCAGCTCCCCCACCAAAACCTTGAACTCCTCAACCTCGTCCTTGGCCTTGTTCGCCACCTCTGCCCACGTCCTACAGTCGTTTTTGATCTCTTCTATTCTTTTCTCTAGAAGGATCCTCGTCCTGTCCAACTCAGTGGCCTGCCTGGACGCAGCTATGAACTTGGACATAGCCTACATAAAAGAAAAGGAAGTTCAGATGATAGAAACAATGTTGGGCAAACATGGGCAAATCAAGACGAGGCAAAGATAGTCACCTTGAAGAGATCGTGGACGCCAGAATGCTCGAAATCTTTCAAGGACATATTGTAGCACGCAGCCACGTCCTCGCCTTTCACAGCTTCTTGAAAACGTTCCCAAGCCAGATCCTCGTTCCCCAATAAGTTAGTAGAAATCCCTTGAGGGGGCTGGGACGAGTCAAGAGCAGGGGACTTGGACGGAGTGGCGCTTAGGGGCGTGGACGAGTCAACATCAAGGACCAGGACGGGCGGTTGGGAAGTAGGCTCAGGCCTAGCAGTTTCAGGCCTGGACGACCCAGACTTAGCTTTCTTCCCCCGACGACTTGGCAGGCTAGTCAAGTCCACATGCTTGGACAAGCTTTTCCTTTTCTCCCCAGAAACAAGACGAGGTTGGGGTTGAGGCTCAGATCTAGCTGCCTCGTCGACGACTTCCTTCCCTTTGTTTCCCTTCATGGTTGCCATTCCTAAAAAAAAAAAAAAAAAAAATTTAGAAAAAACATATAAATAATAATAAAACAAAAATGGAAAAGACATGTCTTAAAGTGCAACACTCACGTCTACGGGTGGTAGCTCGTGTGCTAAGGCGTCAACAGACGGTTCAGGGCCGAGTCCCCACTTGTGTAGACGCTTAAGAGTCACTAACGAGTGAAAGTCTCGTTCAGAATGTAGACGAACCCTGTGGACGCGATCACGGTGGAATTTGCTCAGGGAAGGTCGTCCAACGACTGGAAAGGTAAGGAAGAAGTTATGGTTAGATCATCGTTCAAAGAAAAAGTACAATAAGAAAGAACCAAAAAAGAAGAACATAACATACCTTCTGGACGAAGGTTCCCTATGTCTCCAGTATAAGGAGCAAACGAGTCTCTACCAATCTCAACAGCATGCCCTGCCCAGAAACCAGAGACGAAGAAAAATTCCGTCTTCCAGTTTCTGTCAGACGAGGGCAAAGACTTAATCGCCCATACGGTCATTGCTCCCGCCGTGAACTGATGAAAGCCTCGAGATTGATTTATCTCGGAGGGTTTATAGCAGTACAGGAACTCGTTCACGGTGATAGGACGGTCCCCGTCAAACACCTCCATCCATAAGACTTGCATGGAGACAATCAGTCTCCATGCATTAGGGTTAAGCTGACACACCCCCAAGCCCAGCCTGGTGAGCAATTCCCTAGCAAAGGCATTCAAGGGAAGTCTGAGCCCCCCTAACAAATAAGCCTCATAGACGCCTATCCCAAAACGAGGCTGGCAACACCATTCACCTCGGACAGCTAACCTAGGGTTTAGATCATCAGGAATCTGAAACCAAGTCCTAAGGGCATCTAACCTCCTCTCGTCCGTCCTAGAAGGAACCTCTAGAGCACAACTGTACACAGTTTCCCATTCGTCCAAAGGGGAAGACGGCGGGGAACTCGTCGAGGTGTCAGCACCAGAGGCTGTCCTCGTCCTAACACCCTCTTGGAAGATTTCTACGGGGATCCCAGGAACCCCAGATGTGTATTCCTCGGTTGTATGACCACTACTACTACTGACATTACTGGAAGTATCATAACTAGAGTCGTCATGGTACTCGTCTATGGCCTTGGCCATACTATCGCTAGACGAGCAGGAGGCCATTGAAAACACCCTAACACTTCAAAAGGAAAGCTAAGATAAGTATAGAAAGATTACCTGGCTCTAGACGAAGGACACTAAAGACGCTGAGAGTATTTCTTAGACGAAGCAACGAACGAGAATGTCAAAGTAGAGAATTCGAAAAAGTGAAAGGGGCATGAGAGGGAAACCACTATTTATAGGTAGAAAAGTCTCGGTAATCGCAACGACGGAACCAACTAAAAGGTGACACGTGGCGCATGCCTCGAAGGAATAAATACAAATGACTGGTCCCCTATGGATGCGCGACACGTGGCGCATGATAAAAAAAGAGAGAGAAAAGAGGGGTTAAAGGGGGATGAACTCGTCCTAAAATCTGTCGATACGTTGCATAACTCCTGGACGAGGGGGCAACTGATGTGGGACGAAAACGCTGACTGTCCCTGGACGGTCATCACCTCGGCAACCATCCAAGAGTTATCCTCAGGACGAGGGTAACGTACAAGGACGTCCAGAGAATGATAGTGAAGCTACATCCTTCGTCCAGGGGATGCGCGCGACCTGCCCCGAGAGGACTCGTCCACATAAAACTTCGTGGACGAGTATGCTACACTTGGAATTTAGGGACACTCAACGAAGGAACTCCAGGACGAGGAGATCATACTTAGAAGAATCTCCGAACATAATGTGACAATATCTTATCCCACGCATAACCGTCATGTATCCGTTGCGAAACAAGAGCATAACTTCCAAACGGTTATGCAAGTTACGTCTGATTTCTACCTCTCCCTGAATCCAGGAGAAGTTCCAATTTTGATAACTGCCTATAAGAACACTATATAAAGGCTGCTTCAGACAAGGCCAAGGTACGTTCATTTTTTACTCCAAAAAAGTTGGAACTCAGATTACATAGAGGGAAAAACTAACTTTGCCATCGGAGGATTTTTGGCCGGCAGTCCCGGTCGCCTTTGATACGCTTTTCTTTCCTTTTCAGGCCGTAGAAAGAACCAGTAGTCCTTTCAAGTCCGAAGCATCCAGCCTACTGATTTTCTTCGCATCATCACAAGACATTTCCATTTGAAATTTCTTGAAGACCCCTTAAGCCATGTAGATGCCACGTGGCTTTGCCACCCATTGAGTTTGTATCTGTCTACTTAGAATCCGTCCATCAGGGAGAGTCTATTCACCTTGGACACGATCTGTCGTCTTCTTCTTATGTTTTAATCATCCGTTATCCCAGTACTGTCGCCCATGGTAGGTTTTATTAAACGAGTCCGTCTACCTTAATTTTATCCTCTTCATAATTCAATTGACATTTCGTAATATTTTCAATGGGGACAACCAGAATTCAAATCCCTCATCCTTTAATTATCAAATTATTAAGGAAAAAAAAAAGCCAATATGTACCTTGTACATTGCATCGCTAAATAACTTGAACCTGTGAGGCACGAAAAGGCAGATTCTTTTAATTCCTCATTAACAATCAATATTTCAGTTCTTAATGAGCAATAAGTTGACCTCCTCTCACATCCACACTCTCATCTAATACAATATATTTTTTTCGAAAATTAATGATACGAAAAGGGATTGACTTATCGATTTCATTCATAAAACCTCAAAAGTCAAAGAGCGATTTAAAAATAAAAAATAATAATAAAAAAAAAAACTATTGGAGGAGAGTCATTTTATGAAAACTCAAACGAAGTTGATATAATTTATACAAAACTTTTTAATAACATAACGTGACATAATTTTGCACTTAGGTTATCCATTTAAATAATCATTTCATATTTTATTGATTTCATGTAAATTTTTGGGGTTTATGAGTTAAAAAATAAAAAATAAAAAAAGAAGAAGAGGAAGAAGAGAAATTATCTCATGAATAAATAAGTGGGGAAAAAATTCAAAGAATTGCATTATAAATCTTAAAGATTATAAACTTAATCCCAATTGGTGCAACTATCCAATGAATAGTCAACATATGAATTTGAGTCTAGGAATTAGCCATTTCAAAATTTGTAGTAAAGATATCTACCAATCACCTCTCATAATATCTTATATGAGTGAGTCGTATACATTGGGTATGATATTTTATAAACATGTTCAGGATTGTATGTTTATGATTTTTTTTTTTTTTGTTTTAATTTCATGCATCCTTTTTAGATATACACAATGAAAAAAAAAGAATTGAAGTAAATTTGGCTAGCCTAGCCTTAGGCTTTGAACTTAGGGAAATGAAAACAAAAAAAAACAAAAAATGGTTTCCTTAGATTAAAGTTGATTGGTATAAGGATATGCAAGTCTCACCTAATATAATAAATAAATTATAGTTTGAAGTGCTTTCTTCTTCTTAGTCAATACCCTAAGACTAGGCACCAGGTTCAACTGATTTCTTAAAACGATTAACATTTCTTTACGTACTTATCCACCGTGAGTGTGGGTCTCAATATAATCCTCAAATTAAATTAACTCTCTTATTATCTCATCATCAACAAAGTTCCTAGACAGTTGCCCGAATGGCAGGTGCGACCGTCCTCAGTTGGACAAATTTAAGTTGTTGACCATTATTGCATAATATACTATTAATCAGCCTGAGCCAGCCCTCCTCGTAAAAACCGGAATTTCATTTGAAATATTATATATATTATGATAATAATAGCACCAGATGAAGACGAAGATGACGATGATGATACCTACTACGCTATTACCACTACTAATTACCACAGCAAAGCATACCAACTTTGGAGCTACGTACTCCAAGTCCAACCTTCCCCAGCTATGTCAAGAAGGAAAAAAAAAAAAAAAGTACAGGATTTAAAAATACAAACAAAAATGTCTCATCAATAATATTTTTTAAAATTTAAATATTTAAAAAACCCACCCCCTACTATTAATACTCTAATGAACTCTTATTGGAACTATTATTTAATTAATGGGCAAAATTTAAATAGAATATTTAAGTGCTATTCATTAGGTTCTATTATTAAAATTCAGCCATGTGGCTTTACTTAATTAAAATTACATTTCCATCTCATGAGAAAAAAGTCACATGACCAAATTTTAAGAGGAGAACCTAAGAAACAACATCTAAATACTGTATCTAAGTATTGCTTTAATTAATTAATAACAAAAGTCAAATAAAATGGCGGTCAGTACACTATTCCTTCAAGGCCCAAGTGTTTCGGGTGTCAGGGATTCGGTCATATGAAACAAGAGTGACCCACTTATCTCAAGTCTATTGGGAAAAACAAGGCACTTGTTGCTACCTTAAGTGACACCAAACCTGAGGATGATTTTGAGGATGACGGAATCCTGAATGCCTTCACCGCCACTGTCAATCCTACTGAATGGATTGTAGAAGATGTGGATGAAGAAGAAAACTTGGTGGAGTCAAAATTTGAGAAAATGGATAAGCAAGATGACATCCACACAGCCTATGCAAAGTTGTACAAGGTTTCAAAGAAACATGAGAAGCTGTATAGGTTGGCCACCAAGAAGCTCAGTGATGTGGAGCTTGAATGAGAACAACTCTCCATAAAGTTTGATGATGCTAATCAAACTATTGGAGTACTATGGTTTGAGAACAATTTCTTGGCGGAGAAGACCAAGAAGCTTGAGGCGGAACTATTTCAAGTAAGAGCTCAGTTGGAGAGAACCTCAAGTGCAAAACTTGATGAGATGCTTAGCGTGCAAAACTTGATGCTTAAGTGCAAATCTGCCTCCGATTGAACTGATTTAGGGTATGATTTTTCCTCTCCTAATATTGCTTCTTCTAGTACTATTGTTTTTGTTTCACCTGCTAACAATATTGATTCTGAGAATAATGATGCTAAAACTGTGATAGCTAGTGAGAACATAGACAATGGTAAATCTATCTTAGGAGCACCCCTTAAGCTTGCTAAGAAAGAAACAAAAAACCCTAGGGCTAAGAAAAATAAAGCTCAAAAGTCTAAAGAGAAGAAGCAGCATCTCTGTCATCACTGTGGCGCAGCTGGACATACTTGACCAAATTGCTATAGGTGGTTAGCCACTCAACAAAGAAACAACATGATTTCGTCGGGAAACCAAAATCAGCATCCATCCTTTCTTGCTCCTCTTGGAGATCTCCTTAAGGCCCTCATGTTCCTTTCGAACTTGAACGATTTCAATTCTTCCCCCTCACCGCCAGTTCAAGGTTTTGCTCAAAGGAAAGGTTCTTCCAAGGTGTGATAGGAAAAGAGCTCCAAGTGATTTAGTCACTTTTTCGCTCTCTTTCCCTCTTTTTGTTATGTTTGCATTACTTGTGTGTTTTGCATTTTTAATCTGAGACAGTCTAGTTTTTATGCATTGCTATCTTTGACATGTTTTTGTTTGGTTGTTTTTCCGAAAAATACAAAAAGAGTGTGTATGTGTACATTGGTACTTGTGTACTTGTGTACTTGTGTACCTTGAATGGCCAATGAAAAAAAAATTTCTAAACTTTGTATCTTTTGTAGCTTAGATGAGCATCTCTACGCATAACTAAGTAGTCTTGTGGGTCGTGTTTGTGATGAGTAAGGTTAAGTAATCTCTTGTACTTAACACTTGTATCACTCTTTTTGACAAGGATGACTAAAAAATCCTGAAAGAAAGGCATAAATAATTATCTCACCACTATTGCCCGCCAATCATGAAATGACATCTGTATGCTTCGACATAGCAAAAGTGAAATATCAAAAAGCTTAACATAAATGGGCATTTCTTTTCTCTCTCTTGCATACCCATGCATAATATGCATAATAAAAAAAAAAAACTGTACAGAAAAATAAAAGCAAAAAGATCAAAATGCTTTAAAACATGATTGCAAGCATGTATTCTAGGAGATGTGGGAGTTATAGAATGTACCTCGAAGGTGATAGTCCCCATCAAATAGTTATGATCGTATGTGAGTTAAATTGATTTACTCATATCTCAAATCGTCATAACATAGAGACACTTATGCAATCTTGCGATGTTTTTCACACACAACACGCAATATTTTTTGCTACTTTTGATACATGTGCAGGTACAATGTGATTTGGCCATCACAAGGTTTACATGCTCTAATGTATGCTCACTAAACTGTCTTAACTTGTTTTTGAAATATAAAATTGGTTAGACTTGTTTTATGTGTGTGTGTGTGTGTTTTGGATCTAAATGCATGACACTTCATTGAGAGATGATTTTGAGAGCTTAAAATTATGTTTGGATCTTTGGTTGAGTAGCATGCTTGATTGCATTCATATCTGTGTTTTTCTCTTCATTGAAAAATTGTTTTTAAGTAATCTCAATAGCTCCTCGATAGCTCTCAATAGCTAGGCTATCTATCGAGACTCTCCAGCTTTTCTTTATCGCAATCTCGATAGCTCTCGATAGCTAGCTCGATCAATCGAGACACTTTCTATCTCCTCGATAGCTTCTAAATAGCTACCTCGATCCATCGAGCTTCTCTGCCTTAGAAACCTCTCGTTTGATCCTCAATAGCTAGTTCGATAGCTAAAAGATGCGTTTTAAACCTCTATAGATTCTCGATACCTCTCGATCGATCGAGGTTTATGCTGTTCCTATATATACGCGCCTTGCGATTTCAGATCCATTCTCCTCGATCTCTCTCGACTGCTGTGAGTCTTTTCACCTCTCAAACACCTCTCACTCCCTCTAAACTTCATTCACAAGCTTTCTTCGACCTTAATCTTGCTTTTCTTCGTTGGTAAGGTCTTTTATCCCTCTCTTCATCATGCATTTCATATGTTTAACCTAACTTTTGGAAAGTTCTGAGATTTTTCAAAATCAATGAAGTTTTTGCTCAATTTTTGGGATGGGTTTTTTCGAAATGATCTTTAAACTTCATGCATTTCATCACATGTGCATTATAACAATGTTTCATGCATTTTAGATGTGTGGTTACTTTGTTGCTATGTACTGGTAGGTTTGGATTGGGCTAAGCCCATGATGAATGAATGTTAGCATATCACATGTTCATGCATTCTCATGCATACGTACCTTCAATTCTATATATTTTGATATATGTGTTGCTTGGTAATTTTCTGTTTGTCTCTCTCTTTTTCTCTGTTTCTATCCCTCTTACATTAGTTGCATCATGGCACCTAAAAGTAAATTTGTTCCGTCTCGGAACCCTCTTCGATCATCTTTATCTTCTTCTCCTTCTGACCCCACTCCGCTTCACATACGGTACCGTGATGAGAAGGCCAAATTGGACTTATTTGAGAACTTTTCATGACGAGGCTTCATTCGGATCGCTAATTCATTCTGTCTAATTTTTCTTACACTGATCTACCCACTGTCATTCACAGTAGGGGTTGGGTGTCACTTTGTGGCATTCTAGTCACGTGTCCTTCCATGATCATTTAGGAGTTCTACTTCAACATGCATGGATTTGACACTTCTATACCCCAAATTGTCACTCGCGTTCGAGGTATACGCACGGTAGTTACTCTGGGTATTGTATCTGAGGTACTACACATTCCTAGGATAGCGCATCCTGACTATCCTGGTTATGAGCGTTTGAGGATAGTGTCCAAAGACGAACTCTCATCTCGTTTCTATGAGACGCCTTCACACACTTTGTGATAAGTTGTGTTAGGTGAACACCCATGTTGGTCGTATCGCACGATGACAGGCTGTCATGGGTGGTTTCACGATTGCTTGTTCTCTATCTCCACTGGCGTCCGAGTATGAGAGTGACGACGACTCCATCAATGATGATGTTGATGAGGATGATGATGATGCTAGCTCACCTAGTGATGATGAGATGTCTACTTGATGTACTTACCCCTTTGTCACCCGTGACTAAAAGGGGGAGTAGTTTTGAGATGATAGTAGTCATACTCATAGGGGGAGGGTTAGTTAGGAGATGTGGAGAGTGTGTTCTTGAGTGTTCATATTTTGAGGGATGTAGTGAGGATTTTGATGTATCTTTCTCTTTTCTTTCTATTTTAGATACATGGGTCTTATGACCATTTGACATACATTGTACTTATATTTGGTTTATATATATTTTGATGTATGTTATATCACCTATCTCTGCATGTGTTGTTTCTTTTCTCTCTATATACACATGTTTCTTATTTATTGTGTGCAATCTTTTATTTCTGTTTCACACAAAGATGCATTGATGAGTTTTGTTTAAGTGTTTCAAAAATACCGGTTGTTAGTCTTCCTTGCCATGAACTCTCTTCTTGCAAAGGTTTTCAAGAGTTTGTGTTAGGATAGATTTTATTGTACTTAACATGTGAGTATGAGTTGAGTGATTTATGACTCTCTCATATGTTCATTTGTTTGTTGTGGTTTTGTCATGGATTGCCAAAGGAGGAGATTCTTAGGACATATGTGATTGGATGTTAGGAACATATGGCAACATTTTATGTATTGGCTAATCTTTTGACAAAACGCACTTTACTTGTAATTTGGTAGATCTAGGATGTGTTTAATACTTCAAGAAACAAAGTTTCAAGTTCAAGTGTTAAATGTTGGAAAAACTGGTTTTGTATCTCATACAAAACACACAGCAGAAGCAACAAACATGGATCTATTTCATTCATGATTGATAACATGGATCTATTTCAAGAGAAGTCGTGAGATTTATTATTCATTTGACAATCGTTAAGAGAATAATAAATCTCACACGGTCCAGTTCAATATATCTTAACTCTTAGAACATATCAACATATCAACTAGAAGTCTCCACCTCCATGATCAAAACAAATCATCTTAGTTGATACGTTATAGTCTTCGCAGATGAAATGCCCAATTTCATCACCGACTACGAATTTTAAATTCTGAGTTTACAAAGATCTTGTGACTTATATCTTCTGTGACTAAATCACATAAATCACATACTATGCATCTCATGGACTATATGATAATATCCAAATATTCATGTTACCATTATTTTAGATAAAAATAAAACAACTTTATTAATCATAACATTAAGTCATACACAATGTCATACATAGCATCATACAATAGGATTTAAGGGCACACATCCTAACAATCTCCCACTTGCCCTAAAAACTATGGTGCACTAATCTAACTCCCATTCCCTCCAAATGTGACTCGAAAGTCCTTTGAGGCAAGGCTTTGGTAAAAGGATCTGCTAGATTATTTGCACTTTCAATCTTTGCTACCACTACATCTCCACGAGCAACAATGTCTCGAATGATGTGGTACTTCCTCTCAATATGCTTTCCTTTCTTGTGATTCCTTGGATCTTTAGATTGTGCAACTGCTCCACTATTGTCGCAAAACAATGTAATGAGAACTTGCTCCATTCTCATAGCACTAAGATCATAAAGGAATTTCTTGAGCCAAACAGCTTCCTTTGCTACTTCACAAGCAGCAACGTACTCAGCTTGATGCGAACCTCAATCGACACGCTTTGAGACCCAACAAAAATATTGGAATATTTAACCCAGGAAAGCTAAAAATCAGATTTATGATAGAAACCCTGACCCAACGTTTATAAAAGAAACGCGAACCAAAAGTATAAGTTGACCTTGACCCAATGATTATAAAGAATCACGAACCAAAGGTATAAAGTTTGAACGCCACAAGGAAGAATCCTTGATAAGTTCACAGTTCTTGAAGAACCAAAAGAGAGCAAAGCCTCACCTTTTCTGAATTTTATTCAATAATAATCTTAAAAACGTTTACGAGACTTGAGCCTATTTAAGGACTCCACAAAACTTGACGTACAAGAAAATATATTCGAAATAACTCCTAATTGATACCTTACCATATCAGGAATCAAGTTTGACCTAAAAAGCATTAAATGCACCTAAAAACAAGGAAAATACCTAAAAAACGTACTAAATAATAAAACCCTAAATAAAAGCTTATTTAGTCTGAAATTAGCAGATCCAAAATAGGAAAAAATCTGTCTTAAGCGATACAGTAGCTGGAAAGTCAATCAGCCATTAATTCATGCCATAAATCACTCCCAATTAAGTCAGATCAGCCCTAAATAGCTTGAATTAAATTTACTACACTTTCATCTTCCTTTGGGCCAAGCTTGGAACATCCTGCGTTAGAATCAGCCCAAATCTCTTGAATCAGCCCATTAAGTGCTTCTTGGATCTTCTTGGATCTTGCTCTTGTAATAGGCCCAACAAGAACATGCAATGGATCCTTGAATGCTTGTTGATTCTCATCACAGCTTCCATGGTGGAGTCTGTAATACAAGATTGCTTAACACTCCTCCAACTTATGGCTCCACCTCCCAAGGTGAAAACACATCCTGAAGTGGATTTTCTGAAATTTAGATCCGATTGAAAATCTGAATCTGTATAGCCAATGCGAATTAAATCCTCACACCTGTAAACAAGCATATAATCTCTCGTTCTCCTAAGATACTTGAGAATATGCTTTACAGCTTGCCAACGTTTTGGTCCTAGATTTGAGTGATATTGGCTGACCATACCAACTGAATAACAGATATCTGGTCTAGTACAAAGCATGGCATACATGAGACTTCCCACTGCAAAAGCATAAGGAACTTGTCTCATCAGATTTTCTTCCTCTTGAGTCTTAGGCCTTTGGTCATCAGACAGAGGAACTCCATGTCTAAAAGGAAGCAATCCTTTCTTGGAGTTTTGCATGCTAAACCCTTCTAAAATCTTATCTATATATCCAGCTTGTGATAAGCCTAACATCTTATTCTTGCAATCTCGCCAAAGCTTGGTCCCTAGAATAAAGTTAGCCTCACCCAAGTCCTTCATATCAAATTGGCTTGACAACTAAACTTTAACCGATGACATTACCCCTACATCATTCCCAATGAGTAGAATATCATCAACATAAAGCACTAGGAACATTACTACTTTGTCTCGATGTCTTTTGTACACACACGGTTCATCAAGATTTTGTTCAAAACCAAATGATTTGATTGCTTGATCAAATCTGATGTTCCACGACCTAGATGCTTGCTTAAGTCCATAAATGGACCTTTTTAACTTGCATACCATATGCTCTTGGTTCTTTGCTATGAAACCTTCCGGTTGCAACATGTATATTTCTTCTTCAAGATTGCCATTAAGAAATGCAATCTTGACATCCATTTTTCAAATCTCATAATCATAATGAGCAACAATGAATAAAAGAATTCTGATAGACTTAAGCAGGGCTACTGGCGAAAAAGTTTCATCATAATCAATACCTTCTTTTTGTGTATACCTTTTCGCCACTAGTCTTGCTTTAAAGGTTTCAACCTTTCCATCTATCCCTCTCTTCCTCTTGTAAACCTATTTGCAACCAACAGGTTTAATGCCGTTAGGCGCCTCTACAAGATCCCATACATGATTGGATATCCAATTCAGATTTCATAGCTTGGACCCAATGATGTGCAAATATCATTCATTGCCTCCTCATAAGTGTAGGGATTCGATTCAACCTCTTCTGAGATAACTTCATAAGTTTCTCCAAAACCTACAAATCTTATAGGAGACCGAACAATTCTCCCACTACGACGAGGCACCTATGTACTAGACATCTCATGAGTAGTATCTTGTGGTGTATCTAATACAGCCACATCATCCCTAGTTTTATCCATTGGTTGTTCAACTACAGGTTCATTCATTTCAGCCAAGACAACTCTACTTCTAGGAGTAAAATTATTTATGTAATCATTTTCCAAGAATTTGGCATTTGTGCTAACAAACACTTTATTATCCTTACGCCCATAGAATAAACCTCCAACTATTCCTTTTGGAAACCCTTCAAAAAATACCACTTCTGTTTTAGACTGTAACTTGTCAGACTTTCCTTTCAACACATGTCCTAGACAACCCCAAATGTGGAAATATCTCATACTAGGCTT
>NC_134017.1:34941236-34943736 GCF_040712315.1 Castanea sativa
ATAAATCACTCGCAATTAAGCCAGATCAGCCCTTAATAGCTTGAATTAAATTTATTACGCTTTCAGGCTCCTTTGGGCCAAGCTTGGAATGTCCTGCGTTAGAATCAGCCCAAATCTCTTGAATCAGCCCATTCAGTGCTTCTTTGATCTTCTTGGATCTTGCTCTTGTAATAGGCCCAACTGGAACATGCAATGGATCCTTGAATGCTTGTTGATTCTCATCAATTAGTCTTTGAATCCTACTTGAATTAATATGACCTAAACGCAAGTGCCATAGATATGCATCACTAGTAGAAGGAAACTTTCTTTTTAATGATTTTACATGAGAGCTACTATCTAATTCAGAATTGTATAATTCATGTTTTTAGGAGTTAAAATATAAAGACCATCCACAATATTGCCAGAATAGATAAACATTTTATTCTTCTTTATTACAACATTGTCTTTGAGGATAACACAATATCCATGTTTACCTAAGTAAGTTGCAAAAATTAAATTCCTACGAACATTAGGTACATACAAACAGTCTTCCAATATTAAAAATCTAGACTTAAAACATAAATTAAACACTCCAACAGCTTCAACCAAAATCTTGCTCCCATCAGCCAAAGTAAGAAATAGTTCTCTTTCATTCAACTTTCTGGTCTCCTAGAACCCCTGCAAAGAATTGCAGATATGATTAGTACAACCTGAATCCACACACTAGGAATCCGTTGGATTCTGTACCAAACATATTTCAAGAAGAAATGAACTTTTCATGCCCTTATTCTTGGCAGCCTTGAATGTTGGACAATTCCTCTTCCAATGTCCTTTCTCACCACAATGGAAACACTTTCCTATGGTTTTCTTTCCTTTGTTGGCAACTCCTAAGGCAATTTTTTTACGATCTTTCTTAGTGAAGTCCTTCATCTTGTTCTTACCCTTGCCTTTCGACTTAGGTTGAGAAGTAGGAGCTTCACCCATATTGGCTTTGACACTAGAAGTACCAAGAATGCCTTCCACCGCCACTAACTTATTCATTAATTCAGACAAAGAATAAATATTTTTGTTCATGTTATAATTAAGTCTGAATTCCTTGAATGATTCCAGTAGTGACTGGAGTATCATATCCACTTGGGATTCTCTATCAATGTTGGCACCTAAAACTTCTTGTGTATTCAGATTAGAGATCATTATAAGACAATGCTCTCTCACTGAACTACCTTCAGCCATTTTGGTATTATAAATTTGCCTCATGGTCTCTTGCCTTGCAGAACGGCCTTACTCACCAAACATCTCCTTCAGACTTAGCATGATGTCCGAAGCTAGTTCTACATCCTGAATTTGATGTTGTAGAACATATCGCTGTTTTTCCTCAAGATGAGCATCTAATGAAGGAAAGCTAGGACATGGTTGAGTAAGCACCTATTTGTGCTCTTCAGTTGTAAGAACAATGTCCAATTTTTTTTTCCAGTCAACATAGTTGGATCCAGTCAGTTTGTTTTGATTAAGAATAGCAACAAGTGGGCTAAATGATGCCATGATAAAATCTGAAAACAATAAACATGAATACAATAAGTAAATTGGACATTATCAATTTAGCATGTAAACAAATACTATGGAACCTTAATAAAACCATAATATAAAATATGCAACGACAACCTAATCTCATATTCAATATCCCTCAGCATAGAGTGAACATAAAATACTATGATTGATTGAGAACTATTCTCATTATTAGTGCTATATGATAACTCTTATCAAACACTAATAATATGCCATTTTACATTTAGCCTCCAAGTAATAATAGTAAGAACTCAGCATAGAGGATACTATAATACTTTAGTGATGAGAATCAACAAGCCTTTAAGGATCTATTGCGTGTTCCAGTTGGGCCTATTACAAGAGCAAGATCCAAGAAGATCCAAGAAGCACTTAATGGGCTTATTCAAGAGATTTGGGCTGATTCTAACGCAGGATATTCCAAGCTTGGCCCAAAGGAAGATGAAAGTTTAGTAAATTTAATTCAAGCTATTTATGGCTGATCTGACTTAATTGGGAGTGATTTATGGCATGAATTAATGGCTGATTGACTTTCCAGCTCTGTATCAGTTAAGGCAGATTTTTTCCAATTTTGGATCTGCTAATTTCAGACCAAATCAACTTTTATTTAGGGTTTTATTATTTAGTACGTTTTTTAGGTATTTTCCTTGTTTTTAGGTGCATTTAATGCTTTTTAGGTCAAATTTGATTCCTGATATGGTAAGCTATCAATTAGGAGTTATTTTAGAATATATTTTCTTGTCTGTCAAGTTTTATAGAGCCCTTAAATAGGCTCTGAAGTCTGTAAACGTTTTTCAGAAAAATTATTGAATAAAATTCAGAAAAGGTGAGTCTTTGCTCTCTTTTGGTTCTTCAAGAACTGTGAACTTATCAAGGATTCTTCCTTGTGGCGTTCAAACTTTATACATTTGGTTCGTGATTCTTTATAATCATTGGGTCAAGGTCAACTTATACCTTT